>NC_079413.1:4016717-4019217 GCF_026213295.1 Gadus chalcogrammus | reverse complement strand
AGCTTTTGCATTTCTGAGTGAGCACTTTTTTCCTTAAATTGCTTACTATTAATCAGGACTTAATTCCTGGATTTAACCGACTCTGGATCTTTTTGTTATTTTGTCTTAAGTTTGGTGGATATTGTAACCTGTTTTGTGCCGTTTATGTGTTGCAATCGTGTCCTGAAAAGGAGAACAATAATGATAAGAAAGGAGAAACGGACCAGAGACATGCATGGCGCTACTACGTTGGAATGTTTTCCAGTCTGATGGATTGAGTGGTTCAGTGTGCTCAGGGGTTTTAACACATCGTGGCCCCATGGTCCTGCGCTTTGTCGTTACACGTTTTGCTTCATTGTGAAGTAAACTCTTTATTGAATTGTATGGATAAATACACGTACGCTGAATAAGTTGAAGTTGAGAACGATTTATCAATGTTTTACTGATGCCTAGGTTGGATACAATTTTAACCTTATTGTATATTTGCTGAATGAGATTCATAATTTAAGCGTTCAAATTGAATCCGAACTAAATCCGAGTAAATCGTCACGCTTTCAAATCGGAGTAGTGTAAGAGGATACTTTTCAAATTCAAGTAAACATTGTGGTTAACGTAGAGTAGAGAAACAGCGCCCTCTTGTGTTGGTATTCGTCGGTGAAAAGCGCTTCATTGGATTTATTGTTGGAGCCTTTTTTGCTGACTTCAATGTGGTTCTTCTGTCTCCATCTCTGCAGATCCGCCTCAAGATGCTGCTCATTCTTCTCGGAGTGCTTGTTTTGCACCTTATCATTCTGGTGCTTCTGTTTGTCTCAACGGCGGCAAACGTAAGTTAATTCCCTTTTTATTACCAGTATCATTGTTGTTGTTCTTTTTAAATGGTTGAAACATAAGCCCTACTCTCTGTTCTATTACACTATATCTGGTTATTAAATAGGGATGTTGTTGCTGGCGATGAGTTTGTCTTTGACTGTGGCTAAATAAATACTAACTTTGTGGCTTTCTGTTATTGTGTTTACAAGGCGTGGACTGTAGGGGGCACCAGCAGCCAGGATCTTTGGTACAGATGCATGACCGTCAATGGTGGCTACCACTGCCAAGCCGCCAGCAATGAAGGTGAGAAAACTACTTTTTCCTTGTGGCAAAGGGGCATTATTGTTCGCCCACATGATATTGGCGAGAAACAACAAGAAATCCTGTGACAGCTTTCTTGTGCGTGGATGCGGTGGTGTATCAATAACAGTTTCATTTCTGTGTGTCTTTGCAGACTGGATCCAGGCAGTGCAGGCTCTCATGGTGCTGTCCGTGCTCTTCTGCTTCTTCTCCCTCATCGCCTTCCTGTATCAGCTGTTCAGACTGGTCAAGGGCGGACGCTTCTTCTTCACTGCCGTCTTCCAGATCCTGGCCAGTAAGTGTGACCTCATCGTCACTCCCGGGCCACGCCCCTCTGCACATGTGGGAGGCGACAAGCAGTGATGACACACTGATCTGAAGCTAATGAATAACTTGTTTCGCTCTCTCCTTCTCTCTCTCCTCAATCTCTCCCTCGAACCCCCCTCTTTCTTTCTCTCCTTTTATTCTCCCTCTCTCTCCCTCTCTCTCTCTCTCTCTCTCTCTCTCTCTCTCTCTCTCTCTCTCTCTCTCTCTCTCTCTCTCTCTCTCTCCCTCGCTCTCTCTCTCTCTCCCATTACCTCCCTCCCTTCCTCCCTGTCTCTCGCGTCCAGGTCTGTTTGTGATGTGTGGAGCCATCATCTACACGGTGATGGCTCCTGACGAAGGGGCGGGCACCTCCTACGGCTACGCCTACGTCTTGGCCTGGGTGGCTTTCCCTCTGTCCCTCATCAGCGGCCTCATCTACATCATCTTGAGGAAGAGGGAATGAGAGTGGTGACGTAGAGGGGGGACAGAGCGTCTGGGGTGGATATAGCAGACCCTAGCTCACCCATAGTGCGCAATCAAATGGGTTATTTTATGATATCAGAGAACGCCGATCGCGGTCGGCAACCTCTACTCTATTTCCGCAAAACTGCATAAAAGTCGGAACATTGACGTCATTGATTGGGAATTCGCGTTCTGTGTCGGTCCGAAGCCGAAGTACGATGCTAATGATCCAACTTTTCCGAGTTTTTTTCCGTGGAAACGCAGTAGAGGTTGCGTTCCGCGATGGAGCGGTACTCTCCTATATATAAAAAGTTTAAAGTTAAAATACAGTTCAAATAAAGTGCCTACTGCCCACAGACCATCTAGACTAGCGTCCAAACATCGGAGAACAAGTGCAATGCAGTCGCTTCGTAGTAAAATGCCAATTGAGACGTCGGGTTGTCATTATTTTTGTAAACTATCACTTGATCCCAAAACATATTATGCCGGAAAAAAAAAAGAAAACATGACAAACTCACATCAATGCCTCGTCTCATTTGAAAGCCGTATTCGTCCATAGCAACACTGCGGGAAGTTTAAGGGTGTCCTCCATAGCAACAGCGCGGGATGTTGTAGGGTGTGGCCATTTTTTATTCGGTTTAAA
>NC_079413.1:3884217-4011717 GCF_026213295.1 Gadus chalcogrammus | reverse complement strand
GTCGGCGATGATTGGTTCCGATAACGTCTAACCAAACCCGGAACCGCCGGCTTTCAGTAATTCCACGTTGGAAAAGTTATTCACTTCAAAACGAACTTGAACAGCGTTTTGAGAACACGGGGTGTAGGCCTACTTCAGCAATCTAACATGGTAAGAGGCCTACACTAGATAAATTATGCATCCATGACGTTTGTTTTATTCTATATTTATATCCATGGAAACTTAATTATTCACACCTTTTTATTAATGTCGGCCTATTGGCAGCACGCACGTTATGTATCTGGTCTCAACTTGAACTGCTTGAATTGAATGAAGACCCCCGCTGGTTTGAGTTTGTTGCGTCACCAAAACATTGACTGAGTTAAAGGTCCTGTAGGTAAGACGTTATAGTTATAATTAGAGTGTTATTTGTTATAAATGCCATAGGCATCCTTCAGCTATTAGTGAGTGCAATGCTCTGGAGAAAATTTGCACCGGTAGGCAGTGGCCGCCTCTGTATGAGCCAATGTACATGTAAAACCGCAGCCTCCGGCTCATTTCTGACCAATCAGGGGATCCCTTCACTGATTGGTTTGGGTTATCGCTCTCACCTGTCAATCACAGGTTGGGAACGTTACACCTCTCGATGCTAGCGAAACGTAGGGAGGGAGGAGAGAGGGAGGGGATGATTTTATTGGTTGTTTGTTCTCAAATGAGCAATAGTTAAAATAGTAAAATGCTCTTTTTGGTTCTCTCAAAACCTAGCCTCACTGGTAGGGAGAAGGAATCGGAATCAGACCCGACGGACAGTGTATACATTAACCCGGTTAATCATTCTCAACTCTTTGTTTGGTCCTCCCACGAGCACCACCTTGGTCTCAACCCAGATCCTTGGCCACGCCCACCTCACCACCGTGACGTCATCACATGACATCAACAGCATGGTAAGTGTTGGAAAAAATGATTCACAGTGTGTAACAAACCTCCCAATATTTAGACACCGACAGAAGGATAGAATGCGTTCATGCATTGTCTGGGAATTGTATCTCCCATGATGCAAGAGGGCATTCATCAGAGTGGATGGGATGGCGCTCAGATCAGATAACGGTGGGAGGATCCCCGCCAATCGAATAGACGCTCATGGCGGCAGCCTGCGGGGTATCTGACTGCTTGATCAAATGACGGATGGCTGGCGATGGCCAATCGGAGGTCAGCCAGGGTTTGCCAGGGTTATTTGACCCCTCCTGACCCCGGTGGGGGGCCCTCAGAGCGACGAGGGGCCCTCGGAGCAGGCGGCGCGGCGGGGTGGGGCGCTAGGTGTTGCACATGAGAGGGAGGGGTAGCGTGTCTTTGTTTGTCTTGCCAGCCTGGATGGCTCCCCTGGGTGACTGATGGCCCCCAGGTCCTAGAGTGGGGGCCCCTGGACTCCAGATGAATCAAATCCTCAGCCGTTCAGAGCCAAGGTAAACACTCAGGGGCCGAGGCGAAAAGATCCTGGCGGAGATTAATTAAAAGAACGACTTGACTATCGGTCACTTGTTCACACAATGCATATACTCGCACACATACACTGACATTCTCACACACACACACACACACACACACACACACACACACACACACACTAACACACACACACACACACACACACACACACACACACACACACACACACACACACACACACACACACACACCGACACTTGAACACACACACACACAGAGTCAGTGGCTATTCTCCATTTTGTTTTCCCAGTGGCCTTCCTCCTAATCGTAGACAAACAAACAGATAAACAAAGATCTACCTGCATCTGGACTGCTGCTTATCTCTGCCTGTGAGGGTCGTGACCCCTGTTTCAGAGGTGTTTCCCCAGCAGTAAATACCCAGATGAGATCCCATATCCTTCTTCCTGTGTCCCCCTCCGCCCTCGCTACTGGACCATAACAACTCCAGTTAAGTGCTTATCTGTTTTATACACAATTGTATCCTTGTTTAATGGATGGAGGCTTAGTGCAGTCAGTCTTAAAGGCACTACAGCTTACACACGTCCGGTGTTAAAAGGCCATTCTGTTGCTATCACTCCCTAGAATCGTGTTGAACGAAACCTCTCTGGCAGTACATCATCATCGAAGAAGAAAGTTTAATAATAGAGGCTGAGTACCAAAAAGGTTTTTGAATCGCTCAACATGAATAAATGATTCAAGCAATTACTTTGATCATCTTTTTGTGGTTCGCAAACCATCGTTCACTGGCTCACAACGTCATTGGTCGCCTCGCCTGATAGCATCAAAACGTAATGGCTTGGCAGGACGTACTGCTGTTACGACATGCGGTCTCTTTATAGTTTGAGCTACATGCTATATAGATTACTTTTTAA
Organism: Gadus chalcogrammus; assembly: GCF_026213295.1. NCBI lineage: Eukaryota > Metazoa > Chordata > Actinopteri > Gadiformes > Gadidae > Gadus > Gadus chalcogrammus. The sequence goes on along the minus strand of NC_079413.1, from coordinate 4,009,360 downwards.
CATGTACTGCGTAAAAAAAGAATAAAAGTTTCCCACGGTCCCCATTTTATTCCCTTTTTGTATTTTATTATGAATGCATTTCAGATTATAGATTTTCAACAGCATTGTAAAGAAAACTGCTGCTTGACCGATGGCAAGCAGCAGTTTGCCATTGGCAAACTGCCATCGGGTCTGTGTTTGTAAAACACATCACATTTAAAACACATCACATTTAAAACACATAGACAAGCGACAAGAAGCCAGAACAACAGTTTACAGCTGGAGCCAAACTATCTAGCTCAGAAAATGTGTGCTTCAATAAACATATTGTTAGTTGATATCAAGTTTGGTAAAACATTTGATCCAAAATATTCACTGGTCATGCGAGAGCGTTCATCTACGAAATGTCATACACTGTAAGCCGCATAAAGTTCAACAGTCTTCTTTTGTTGGCTTAGAACCTTCAATATTTGACAAACCCCATTCATAGCCAGCAGTCTTTTGCACTGTTAACGCTGAGTAGAGTTCACCCTATCAGTGAATGTTCAAAGAGCCCAACATTAAAGAAAGAAAGAAAGAAAGAAACGCGACTGAAGATAAAAACAGAGCGGGTCGGGAGAGAGAGGGTGGGAACGAGAGAGGGTGGGGGAGAGAGGGAGAGCGAATACAAACACAGACCCTGGTGTAGACAGGGTTAATGAGTTCATCCGAGTGTCTGTATAGTGCAAATATTGACCGTGACTCTCCGTCCTCGTTGCGTGGTAATGACCTGCTCCATGGCTTGGACTTAACATGCCCTTCCAAACATGTTCCCCGTCAGAGTATGAGCCTAACCAGGCCTACTCCTTTTATGACACCACCACCACACCCGGGATGATCGCCCAGGCTGCACACCACGCAGAATGGGGTTGTGGGTAAGGGAGCGAATAGTTAGAGGTTCAGCAATGTGTCTTCTGTTTTGCCGAGGATATCCACTGTAGATATCCAATTAGTAGTCGGTTTCAGAATAGTTTTGGGACCACTTTTTTCTTCATGTCACTTAGTCTTCCATTTTACAGAATTAATGATCAGGGTATTAGACCAGGCAATTATTTGGTTGTTTCTTCGTAACGATTACAAAATGCATGCACGCGTGCACGCAAACGCACAACACACACATTCAAAGTTATTAACAGGACAGGATTGATAAAATCTGTTCTTTGTTTTTTATCTCCTATCAAGCGATAAGGGAGGGGGAGAAACATCAGCTCTGTAATTACCTTGGAAAGCGGCAGAAAAAGAATTCCTGTGTGTTTTAGCAAATAAACATAATCACCTTTCTGGGGGGAGGATGTGTGTCAGATTACCAGCTAATTGAGACGTGGTTGCACCGAGTATTTACCTTCACAAAGGGGAATGGGGGGCGCACACACACAAAAACACACAAGAATGTGAACGCTATTAATGGCTTTTAAAAAATCCCCCTGTTTGGTGAGCTGAGGTTTGGCAGACTACCTTTACCTGACATGTTGAGCACCAGGCATTTTGTCTCCAAGAAACGCCCGATAGCAAACAACACATGCGTTTCGTGACCTACCTTGGGTCTATATCCAAAGATGTGGTACTGGCCACAGCTCAAGGGACCTATCATTAAAGGATCAATAAAATGGGGCATTGAGAGACACAACTCTGTGTGGTGACTTCAAAACATCACAAGAAAGAATATAAAAAAACTGAATTCTCTGAGTTTTTGGCGCTGTGAATGAAAATACGTCTATTCCTACCAATGTTGAAAATCCCAAGAGTGCTTCAAGTCGATGTGTTATAACTCGGCATTCATCAGTTCAACGATATTATGGTTGAATTCCAAAAGTGATGAGCTTACAAGCCCTTTGAAGGACAGTAATAGAGGTTTCTTCATTCGGCAGGTACACCCTGGATATCTGTCCTTTTATGAAGTACCCTTAACTGTTCTTTCATGGGGTACATTGTTGGTAGGCACTTCATTGTTCAGCTCACTGGTCTGGTTGCTCTTCAGGCCACCATTCAGATGGATGAATGACAGTTTGAATCCTGACAGAGGAACGCCAAGGAAATTATGACCTGGCAGCCTTTGAAATGCCACCCAACAGAATACACTTGAACGACCTCCATGAAACAACGGCTTAATTAACACCTTGGGGTAGTGCTATAGCAGCTTTCTAACATCGACTCTCCCCCCCCCCCTTCCAACCCCCATGTCTGTCTTTTTCATGGAGGTATTTCACAAGTCCGAAGTTCACACCATATTTGGTGTGCTGAGTTCACAGCACTCTCTGACACTGCGGAGCAAACACTCTTATCGCCGGCCGACTCGGGCCATAAAGGAGAAGCCCATTGAGGGCAGCGAAGGGGGTTAGTGGAGAGGGAACAGAGGGCTTGTGTGAACGCAGAGAGCGGGCAGAGGCCGTGGCGCTCACAGTGAGCTAACGTCGCGGCTACACCATGTTTATAGATCGCCCCAGCCGCACTTTGTCAAAGTAACGACGAGAAACGTCGAAGCCCGCTGTGGTACAGCGAGTACTACAGCTCGCTGTACTCTGATTCTTCAGTGGGAGAAATGGCATATTTATATTGCCCCTCCGTTGAAATATATTAATGAATTACCATTGGTACCCGATAAGTCACTTTCACAAGCTGAGTGTTTGAATGATTGCGTTTCGTACGGGTAACAGCACACACGCAGGCACACACACACACACACACACACACACACACACACACACACACACACACACACACACACACACACACACACACACACACACACACACACACACACACACACACACACATGCAAAGCAGCAAAAGCAGCAAAGCTCAGGTTGTTATTCCGAGCAGAGACAGGACGCGACAGGAAGGATATGTTACCTCTGCCCTCTATCTCGCATGAGCACACCAGCATCATAAATCTGATCCGGTACCAATCGTAAAGAAGTTAAAAACACCCTCAACGCTGCTGAGCTCAACACAAATATCTTAGAATAAACAAGGACCCGCCTTTTTCTCTCTGAGGGTTGAGAAAATATTGAGGTCTCGTGTGCTTCTTCGGTTATCCGGGTATTCATTCGCCCACTCAAACTAGCAGTCAGAAGCGTTGCAACAAGGTTTGAAGCAGTAATTAGTAAGTAACAGATTAAATCCCACATCTATGTGTTTTCTTATGCAGCTGGGAATGCTGGGAATTCAAATCTGAAACACACTCGCTGCAACCCTCGAAAGCAGCCCTAACCCTGAACCATAACCCTAACCATAATCCCCACGCTAATGACAGAACAAACCAAATTCCTCAGTGGTTATCGGTTCAGTCCACAGCCGTGTGAATGACGGAGCTGCAGCGTGCCCTAGGGTTAGGGGATAGCATGGACAGGTTGGGGCCTCAGGGTGGTTCTGAGGTCGCATCCCACCGCGGGCCATGGCCACGTGACCATGACTGCCGAGGGGAAGCGACCAACGCAGGCGGCTGTGGTAACGCTCTCTTTCGTCCGCAGGGGCGGCCACACTGTGCTGCAGGAGGATGCTTTTATCCTAGGCTGAGAGAGGGTGGAGGAACCGTTTCTCAGTGGTGGAGCACTAGCTGGTGCATGGTTCCTTTTGTTGGAGCCTTCCTGCTGAAGAGCGTGGGCCTTCAACAGCTGACGCAGTTAGCCAGCGTTTACAATGTGTGCGTTAGTGAAGTCGAGCTTTCAGTCTTTTGTAATGAGATGCATTGTAGATGTGTACAGATCGAAGCGCGCAAACGCAGGTCTTGCAGCTTTCAAGAGGTTGCAGAGGTTCAACTCGTGATACATCAAGGTATTCAGTGTTTTTTTCTTTTTATTCCATCCCTCATCCTTTATGGATTGGCAGGTTGCGGATTTACCTGGAAAGAGGAATCTATGAGCCACAGCTGTCCAACCACTATCAATGTAAGAAAATAAGCAGCCAGTAAACACACTGAGGAATAGCTTTTGAACACTTGTTCTGTTTTCAGAAGACGAATGGTGCCCAGCAGGCTCCCAACACTTCAGGGGCCCTTCTGCCATTGGGGGACTCACAACAAGAGGGAGGGAGGCAGAGAGGAGAGAGAGAGAGAGGGAGAGAGAGAGAGAGAGAGAGAGAGGGAGAGGGAGAGGGAGAGGAGAGAGGAGAGGAGAGAGAGAGAGAGAGAGAGAGAGGAGAGAGAGGAGAGAGAGAGAGAGAGAGAGAGGAGAGAGAGAGAGAGAGAGAGAGAGAGAGAGAGAGAGAGAGAGAGAGAGAGAGAGAGAGAGAGAGAGAGAGAGAGAGAGAGAGAGAGAGAGAGAGAGAGAGAGAGAGAGAGAGAGAGAGAGAGAGCCTGACTACGTCCGTAGTCAGGCCGTCTCCGGGTGAAAGTCGGCTTCTCAACGGCTCAAGGCGATCCTCTGAGTCCACGTGGCATGAAGTCATCTTTAAAAGCTGACGGCTCCTTTGATCTCAAGTTTTTTTTCATCTTCTGCCATGATTTGTTTCTGATTAATGTGCAGTTTAAGTCTTTTCTTTCATGTGGATGCACATGCTACCCGTGTGATACACTCTGACACACGCAGACACGTGTGTGCGAGACACACACACACACACACACACACACACACACACACACACACACACACACACACACACACACACACACACACACACACACACAGGATGAGTGTCAGAAAGAGAACACCAGTCAGCAATCAGAAGCATACTTCCAAACTGCCTTGTAGCCCTAGTTGCACGATAATACACACTTAACATTCAGACAAACGAGACAAATTCATACTGCCATTGTACACCGGCATTCCGAGCGCATCCGCTATGTATCAGTTATAAAAGGTTTTTCATGTTGAATCTCTTCGATTGGGCTGAAAGGAACAGAGAGGAGGAGCCACATGGCTGCAAAATAAAAGCCTTCTTGTTGTCTAGTTTATAGAAATAATAATACAAATCGAAGTCCCAAACCCCTGAAGGAGACTGAAAAACTAACTTGAAGCTTTGTGTCCTCTATACACCAAGCATAAAACACAGACAGGTCCCAAAATATCCATAACCACGCTCAATGAAATAAAGCAGTAATATGCAGCCAGATATTTACCAATGCCTTAGCAGTCATGATAGACATGTCCTTTGTTGTCTCTTTCAATATTCTTTGTGATCTTTATGATGGGAACGCTATGCTCTGGGGTCAGTGATGAGGCAAGCCGAACTGCAAAGGCAATATAACTGTTGGACGGCTTTACAGAAGTGTGTGTGTGTGTGTGTGTGTGTGTGTGTGTGTGTGTGTGTGTGTGTGTGTGTGTGTGTGTGTGTGTGTGTGTGTGTGTGTGTGTGTGTGTGTGTGTGTGTGTGTGTGTGTGTGTGTGCAAACATACTCTGAATGACCCAAGGGACATGAATTTTATAACTTATCCTCAACCATAAGGTTTAAGCATAGTAACATATGTACAAGAATCAAGCTTCAGACAGATCCCAAAAACAAACATCCATTTTCTCTTTATTTCTTTATTATTTCAGTTGAGTGTTGAGACGATACACCCAAACAGCTTTGCTAGACATGGCACACATCGCATACTGATGTTTAAACTGTGTATATACACTTTCTTGCTGAGTGTCAGAGGTGTTCAACTGATACAAACCTGACCGTTCTCGTACTGTCCAAACCCTCTCCCTTAAGGCTAATGCAGAAGGGACACCTCGTTTAAACAACTTGCATGCACGTTGATGTAACACTCACACCTTGACAGGTTAATAGATGGTGACAAATGAAGTGAAACGGCAGAGTCTGCTGCTATTGTTTACATCTGAAATGGCGGGTCTAGATAACGGCGAATGCTCTTGGCCATGTCTTGAAACAGCGATTGTGAACAGATTAGATTGTACGTTTTATTTCTGGACGTGCATTCGTTATTAATCGTGTATATGAATACACTATACATTGATGCATTAATACACATTGTCTTTAACTTTCAAGGTGTTTCATGCTCTTTGCCTACTAGCTGATATTTCGCTATTATGCTTTTCAAAGTCCCAATCAAAGTTCTCTCCTATTTGTTCCCCCTCAGTGTTTCCTTTGGTTTCCCACTGTGTTTTGGGGTGTGTTTCCTGCGTTGAGGCCTTTCCTGATTGGAGGTCAAGGGGTTAGGTTGCTTTTACCCCACATGGGCCCATGAAGCCCTTTGAGGCCGTAACCGCGATCAAGGCCAAATAAATGCCACATGTCATGAAATGCACAAGATCACATGTAACGATATGAAGGGAACTGAACTCAGTTTTGTACCCTTTACTGTGTGTGTGTGTGTGTGTGTGTGTGTGTGTGTGTGTGTGTGTTCTTCAACGGACACTATGTATGTGTAGAAACAATGCTATTAGCATTAGCTCAGAAGCCACTGCTAGATTTCGGTTACTTTCTTTCCCTTAAAAGGAAGACTTCCCTCTCTTCCAACTGTTCGGCAGTATTTTTCAATATTGTCGTCTTTGGTGGAAGAAAGAAAGCGTTGATGTTGTTAATTAACATCAAGGACATACCCCAGGGTATCATCAGACTGGCGTAAACACATTTCCATTATGACATCAATTATCAAATCCCTTTCAAATAGGGGCAAAAGAAAGACGCGAAAAAATACTCATGCTCTTCCGTGGCGACAAAGAGCGAAGCCCCCCGAAACCATAGCAACGCAAGGAATTCTCCTCAATGGACTCCATGACGAATCAGAACCTTGATGTTGTCCGTTGTTGCGGATTCAGAAGGCTTGGGGGAGGGATCAAGGACACAACTCATTCAGACCTGGAATACTTCTCAAGCTAACTCTAATGAGGAATTTCACCACACAAAAAAATGCTGTCCATTAGGATTCAAATAAAAGCTCTTAGATTGTGTGTGTGTGTGTGTGTGTGTGGGGTGTGTGTGTGTGTGTGTGTGTGTGTGTGAGGGTTTCGCCTGTGAATCAGCTGGGGATGAAGCTTGAGATTCGTTGGGGGGGTGGGGGTTAAGTAGCAAGCTCTGCTAATTGTATCACTCAAGCCTAGCATGATGGTCGTAACACCTCTTGCGCATCAGACATGCATGTAAGGCCTTCAGCGTCTTCGACATCTAAAAGCGTAGCCGCTCATCATGGTAAAGTGATATGGTTAAGCACTCACTGATATACCACATTCACATGACGTCTCACATACTGAAACACATTGCTTACAACAGTCGATTCATATAAATGGTGTTTCCCCCGGACATTACCATTTACCACAGGAACACAGCCCACAAGGAGCCCAAAAGTCTGCCACAATCAGTAGCCTCCTGTCACACACACACACAAACACACACAAACACACACACATACAACTCCTCATTATGAATCATTATTATATTCAAGTGAATAGCTATGCATCACAATATGACATAATCCAGAGGAAGGGTTTTTCCACAATATAGTCACACGTACGTGACTCCCCCAGATAGTGCTGACACCCAGGCCAGCCTTTGAGAGCTAAACCCTGGACACGCTGAGTGTAGCCAGCCTGTGTCCTGCTCCTCCAGATTAGGACCAGGATCGACCCCTGTGGTTGAAGGGTGTGGAGGGTGCATCAGACACACAGCAGACCATCCCGCCACTAATCCCCATTGCGGGAGACCCGACGTCCTCCACCTCCACCTCCACCACCACCTCCACCACCACCACCACCTCCACCACCACCCCCCTACTCCTCTTGAAGTCCAAAACCTGGGATTATGGAGGTGACATTGGTCTAGACTCTAGGCCAATGTCACCTCAGTAATCCGTAATCAACTCTCTAGACTTCAGAGAGTGGGGGGACGACTCACACATGCAAGCCAGCACGTACGGACACACACACACACACACACACACACACACACACACACACACACACACACACACACACACACACACACACACACACACACACACACACACACACACACACACACACACACACACACACACACATATATACAGGCACATGTGCATGCACGCACACACATAAACGCACACATACACCCTTGTTACATTGGAGGATAAAACTGGACAAAGTGTTGAATAGGTACCAATGACGGCTACAGCAAAGTACTTATTTTTTTCTAAACCCTCATCTTGTTTTATGCCGTAAGGCCAGCATGCTGGTGTCGTTCAGCTGTCACTATCTTCTTCATAAGTTAATTATGAAAAAAGTACAGTTAATGTTAGTGTTAACCGTAAAAAAGTATGGATGTAAAAGAAACTCTGAACTTTTTCGTCTCAAAGGTTCTCACGAGGACGGCCTAATTGTGCGCCGGCATTCCTAGCGAGTGTGATTAAGACATTACACAAGCACGCCGCTGGGACTCTGGGAGACAGGCCTGGCCTAATGGAGTCCACACACTGGAACCAGGCTGGCGGGCGACTGCAGTAAACGCTGCTGTGGAGACCACAGGAGGCCCATTAACTACCGAGACCGTTGCCTCTCCTGGTGAGAGGTTCCACTCTGGCCCGGGCTCGTCCTGGAAGGAATATCTGGTTACCCAAACATCTCGTCTTCAACCCGGTGATGCCAAGTTGTTCTGAATAACTGCACTAACAGCACTGGGGCGGGTCCAATGAGCTACTGTGTTTACATCGTAATGTTGCATCCATTGCGATGAAATAAATGTAATCTGCTGTGGATATGGGGAGTACAAGTCTAGAAATGAAAAAGTGTGAAGGAAAACGCCTACAGCTCCCCCATTTGAACCTTCATTGGGGGAGGATGTGTCTTGAGTGGCCGTATACACTACTGTCCGAGGTTCTTAGTGGACAAAGTTAGAAGCTTAGTGCCCTGTAAGGTCATTAGGGAAATCAGCTGTTTCACACCAAGGGGCTGAAGTCTAAACGGCTTACAGGAAGTAGGAACAACGGAGCTTTATCTCCTGGTGATTCCACCATGGTGATCCATTCTGAGGGGTTTGCTAATCCATGAAGTCATTTAATGGTTTAGTTAATTAGTTGTTTGTTAACTCACGGATACTTGTTGGACATATGTGTGTACAGACAATGATTGCTGCAAGTATTCCAGATGATAAAGTCTTTGTTGACCAGAAAGTCTCGGGGTTAGGACATTGTCTCTCAATATCCGCAAACTAGGTGTCCTTGGGCAGGATGCCCTTAACTCTTCTTGCTCGGTAATTTGCTGCATTGTACAACTGTTTTTGTTCGAGAGAGATTTAGTCCATGGTATTACATTTCAATTGAACTGTATACAGGTCTCAAATTGTATTGTCCCTTAAAAAGGGAAATTGGGCTTATGATAGTGGATACTATGTTGTATTAACGAAATGTTGGGCAGGGCAAACTACTGAAGTGGAACGAGATCATCCGTTATGACAGGCTGCCTTAAATCCAGGCCACTAATGACAAGGATAGGATCACATGGATGAGACAATGGCACTGTAGCCTAGTTAGCATAACAGCTAGAGAGCACTGTAGCCAGTCCTCATCATCAAATCCCCATGGTTGTGGTTTGAAAGGAAAAAACAAGGCAACGATTCACCTCTGCACACATTTGTGAGATGTATCATCTGCCTTGGCTTCAAAGTCCCTCTTTTCTGTGTCTTCTTTGAAGTTGCCAGTGTAATAAAGCTCCTACTAAACACTAAGACTAATCCAACAGTAGGATTACAGTTGGATTAGCCATGTCAGCACACATATGTCAGACCCTAGTCCTCCAATTTAATGCTTGCCCTTCCTGCCGGATTTGAATTAGGCTGCTATGGACAATGCAGAATAAGAGATTAACAGACCATAGAGGAAGGCTGTGGTACTTTTAAAAATGTATCCCTGATGCTTCAAAGATACCAGTTCTGACATTCATTGTCAGATCTGGTTCATGATAGCTGCAGGCCTTCCACCAGGCGTCTGACCTGTTTGTGGCTTGACCATAAACACAGGCTAGTCATCTTGGATTTCATTTTCTATCGGTGCGTAAACTGAGTATCAGTCCTGAAAAAATATGACATACCACAAATGTAAAGTGTGACAGAGCTTTACAGGGCTTGCTGCATATTTGATTGGGGAAATCGTCCCCATTAGTCACCATCAGTCATCCCTAGTTAGTAGTGCTACGCTGCAGGGGCTTGAGCAGACGACCCCAGGACTGTAAGACATGATGACATTGGGAGGGAGGGGGACCCTGGTTGGCACCGGTCAGCCCGTTACACTAGCTAGGCCTGAAGTCTGGGGTCAAGTCCATTGTAAAGTGGTCATGGAGAAGTTGACGGGGTTATTTAGGAAACTTTGGCTATCTATTGCTCGCTAGCATAATTCAGTGACCATGTTCCAGAAGTACAAACATCCAGACTAAGGACAAAGTTGAACGGGTCGCCACCCTTCTATTAGCCCCTCTTCACATCAATGCACTTTAGCCCAGCACTGAACCCCACCAGCAGAGCAAATGACTTCCAATTAGGATCCTGGTCTGTAATCTACATGGCAAATTACATATGGCTCTTCTTGTTCTTCTTCTTGTTATTTCTTCATCATCTTGTTCTTCGTCTTTTTCTCCGGACTTGATTAACAAAAGGAGCTTTGAAAGCCTTGGCTGGCTCCAGTGTTTAACTTAAGGAGCTCATCTCATAAGCACTACTCTTATTCGTGCCCCCGTTCCACAGAAGTGCTCTTGAAGGACATTATTAGGATGGGACGCTGGAGTTCTCTGGAAACCAGAGGTGTTACACGAGCCCAATCCATCTCACTTTCACATAGCTGACATCCTGGTAGAAAGAACTGGATTTAATTTAGCTTTGTAGAACTAAATGTTACTATAAGTTCAATTGACTAAAGTACTTTGACTAAAATGAACCTGTCAACTGCACCCAGGCACAGACCTCAGAACTACGCTCGCATGTATTTTCTGTTTTATGAAGAGAATGATCTCACATTGCGGTTTTTATTCTCTTTGCTGAGACTGCATTTAGCTGCGATTGCGTTTCCCCCAGGAGAGGGCTTCCATGCGAGAATCGTGGAGTTGCCTGCATGGCACTCGCGTCTGCAAGGTGTCTGTTTTCCAATGCTTCTTCGACCTGCAAACATCTGCCTGCTGCTTACAATAGCCTGAGGCGATATGTGCTTAAGACAACTCCCCAGTCGAGGCCTGGCAATTAGGAAAACCCTCCTCTGTCCCTGTAATTGCTGAGAGAGCGAGAGAGAGAGCTCCTTCCTGTGTGATCATATTGCTTGCCTGTCACTACAGGGACCGTTGCCTCCATTCAGATCCTTGGTAGCACAGGTAGACACAGTGCATTGTGGGTAAGGTGTTAAATAGAGGTAAACAAACAGAGCGTGTAGAACACAGGTTGTAATGCCTGGGAGTTGGGTGCTTTTTTGCCTTTCTTTTTTTTTAAGTTGGCTATGATATTAGAGAGGGGTGTTAATCATACGACAGTTCAGTGGGAAAGTGGACTTAAGAGTGGATTTCAATAAACCGGTTTTGTAACCGAGTGATCACTTCACTTTTTTTATTTTAATCATTGCAGGGGCGGAAGCATCCTTAACAGCGGCGAACATATGTTGGCTTAACAACCTGGGGGCTTTACAGCGAAGGGGTCTGGCCGCTCAGCCTTCAATTCAAGGCTTAGACAGGACAGGATGACGGCCACGTGTAGTACCTCCCACACGAACACGGTGTGGAAACCAGAGCTCACCGCTGCATTGTGGGAGGGGAGCGAGGTGTCACCCAGGGGTTTAAGAGAGAGGGTTGTTGTGTTTTCCATAATCTGTCTTGAAGAGGAGGAGAGAAACCTGATGCCTCCTGTGTGTGTTGGCCTGAGCTCTCCCCAGCCAAACCATTCTTTCCTATTCAATAGCAGCAGAAGCTGTTAGCTGCTTATGTCGCCAATTACAAGGAGGTACTAATTAGTCTGTAATTTAATATCGTGCTGAATGGACCAAAGATACAATTCTGCTTCTGCCTCGTCCATAGATGATGGGAAGTTCTCGGTTCGTAATAACTCATAATGCAGATAAAGTCTCACCTACGGTCCGGAATAAGTGCTGCAATGCATTTTATTATAATCTGACGAACACCAAAGAAGACCAGAGATTCATTTGGAGTTTGGAAATCCAAAAAGAAATTTTATTTCATTTATTCACTTCAGAAAAATGGCTTTTCCTCATATACTTGCTGTAATCGCTTAATTTCCATCTTTGTAAAATCACACATACGGCAAAATAGTGCTTCTATTTACGAATAGGGTTGTAAAACATTGCTGACTTGTATGACTTCACCAAGAACGGGTGACAATTAAATAATTTCCTAAAGGCTGAATAAAACTCAACCGCATATAAACATCTTAGGTAAAAAGGATTTTTGGCCCAGTATAATGTATTTACCTGGCATTATAAAACTATCAAATATTATCTGTATGTCAGAGTGGCGAAGTCACGCCCCTTCCGGTAGAGCCCATGGGACCTCGAAGAATTTGGTTCCAGTTTTTATCTGCCCTGGATTACACATATGTTGTTTGTGGATTTCAATGATAATTTTTCATGCATAGAAAAGATGATATACGTAACAACCCGCACTTAGAACTCTGGTACAGACATCGCGATCTCTCTGCTCCACTTCACCGCTTTTTTCCAAGGGGAGGATAAAAGCATCGAAAGAGGTGGAAACCATTATAACTCGGGGCATGTGGAGAGTTTCAGTTATGCCGATTGGGAGATTGTCGGTCTTGTCCACGCCAGTCACAGGGAGCGTGACGTCACATTCGAGACGTAGTCTTTCTCATTGTGTTTTCTCTACAGCCTTTAACTGAACAATAAATGGTCAAACTCTTGACATGAAAAAATTATAATTGAAATCCACAAACAACACATGTGTAATCCGGGGCATATAAAGACAGGAACCAGAAAATACTTACTTTCTCTCGATTGAAACCCTTTCATATTTTTTGATCTCATAGGTCCCATGGGCTCTCCCGGAAGGGGCGTAACTTCCCCACTCTATTGCTGTAGAGAGTTCAATTAAACAGAGACATCTGAACCAATGCATCGAGTAGGGCCCCTGCATTCACACGATCTCAAGGGTAATTCAAGGAAACACAACTCAGCTGTCCATATTTCATAACGGATCTCTGCTTGTGTGTACCATAACATGAACATGGACCATTCCCCAACACAGCCTCCTTGAACAGTACAGGCCTTACCAAGGCTTTAGTAGCAGCATTTCTTTGAAAAGTGAATCACAGAGGCTTCACCAGGGGCCAATCAGTAAACAGCGGCCCAAGGAGATCAAGTAAATAAAGAAAAATCCAGACAAAACCATCGAAAACGAAGGACAGGCTGTTCAGGGGTATTGCGATCCACGTAGCTTTCCCTCATCCGCGGATTGTCGAATGGCTCCCCATAAAGGGAAACCGCCGTGGTATCTATCCGTGTGTTTCGTGGTCGGCATGAGGCCTTTCGTTGCTGCGCTGCCCACGATGGAGGCAGCCCGGTGTAATCGCTCAGGTCTAATTGACATGATGAGGAGCTATTACTGTATTGATCCAATGGATCAGCTGGGACTCCCTATCGACCCCCCCTCCCTCCTACCCCCACCCCACTAAGTGGACACATAGAGCTTTGGGGAGGGAGAGGTCAGGCAAATGTTAAGAGGATATTAACCGGATGCTTGCAAAGTTGGATTTAGTTTAGATCTCGGGGAAATGAAAGAAAGTAGCGTTTGGGAGGAAGGGAGATCTGTAAGATAGAACGTCCTAAATGTTTTGTACCGATTTACAAATTCAGCTTACAATACCCGTAACAGATTGCTGTGCTTTTAAGAAAAACGTGTTTCTCAATTGTATGCTACGTCCTGCAAAGACTAACACGAACGTAAGGTAATTACAGATAAAAGAAAACTGGATGCGATGCACGAGGACTGAAACTGGAATGTGTTAATTGTGTGGATTGTTATCGAACACAGGTAGGCATCTCAGTGAGTTAACGTCATAGAAATAAATTATCATAAAATAGACTTTTGTACTTTTTACACATTACACTAAATACTGTACATAGAATGTATCAACAATATCTCACCCAAAAAGGTTAAAATTAGAAACAAACAGGGGGAGGACCCACAATACGTATTTCTATAATCACACACTTCATTAAGTCGCACACACGCTCACGCAATTGTGTGTGTGGTGTGTGCGTATGAAATCCTAATCCCATCCAAAGTCATGGCCGGTCATTTGGTAAAACTTGTTGTTGTACGGCCGGTAAAACTCCCGCAGCCGCTGCACCACGTGGCCGGCGATGTTGGGGTGTGTCCGGCCCTTGGTCTTGCCCAGGCAGTGGGGCTTGCTGTTGCCCTCGGGCCTCTTGAGGCAGGGGAAGCCCTTGGCCACGTTGAAGTGGAAGTGGCGGTCGTCGACCACCCGCCTCAGCCCCAGGAAGTCCTGGACACGCGCCATCTCCCCGGACGGGTCGCTGATCAGCCGCTCGCCGCTGACAAACAGCAGCTGCCCCGCGGGGAAGTACCGCAGCCAGTGTTCCAGGTGCTTGGCGTACACGCCGATCTGGACGGCGCTCCAGGTGGCGTCGACCACCGCGTGGCCGGCGCCCGCCGTGGCGTTCCTGAACGCCAGGCTCTCGAAGGAGGGGATGTCGGGCTTCTTGGAGCGCGTCTGCGTGTAGTCGGAGATGGCGCGCGTGACGGGGTCCCGGACCACCACGATCAGCTTGGTGTGCTTGGACATGGTGTAGATGCGCGACGGCACCTCCTTGGTCACGAAGTAGCTGGGGGTCTTCTCCATGGTCAGCTGGCCCTCCAGGGTCTTGGGCATCAGGTCCCTGTGGAGGGGGGGGGGACATGAAGACGTTATGTCAGGGTGTCAACTGTGCAGCCAAATTTGGAGCCATATTTTATCGCTACAAAATGATGGGGATCTTTCTGAAGAAACGGTTCACCGGTTGAATATCCTGTTGTTGTGAACATTTTTAATGCACGATATGACGCATTAAGAAAGACAACAAAGACAGTACAGCGCAAAATGACAAGGAACAAGAACACTCTTTAATCCTGACATTCCTGCCAAGGCTGTGTCTCCGGATGAGGATGGCTCTGCCCGGCCATAATATAGCTTGTTAACTGCAGCTCGGACGGGATAATGGCTAGAGAGCCCAGGGGGATTAGGAGTAAGGCAAACACACTGGAACATTTGAGCCTGGTTAACTGTCTTACTGGCTTGGATGCTTGCCGAGAGAGAGAGGGATAGAGAGAGGGATAGAGAGGGATAGAGAGAGGGAGAAGGATAGAGAGAGGGAGATGGCTCGTACTAAGCGACAGGAAAGCAGTGAATGCACAAGGGGATCCGAGGAGGAAAATGACGCTGTTGGTATAGGCTTGCATGAATGCATGAAGGAATAAATAATTGAAAAATCGATTGTATTTGTTTTGCTGCTATGGCGACATGCACACAATATAGAAAGCCTACCAAGACCTTCACGTTGTCTTGACATGTCTTTGTACTTGTATGAATAGCTTAGTACATGACGTAGATATGTAATAGAACAACAGACGTTTCATGTATTTCACGATTACGACAAGGCTGAGTACAAAAAAATATAAATTTTTAATGGGCAATGATTAATAGTCAATCTCACTCTCACTACTTCATACGCAGAACATCTCACATCTTAGGTTTAGAGCGAGAAGAACACGAGTGAGGACCATGAATGAGAAACAGCTTCTTCTTCTTCTTCTTCTTCTTCTGTGCTTCTTAAGAGGAGCGAGGGTCCCCCCCCCACGCCTCATTACTGCCTCAACAAGCAGGCGAAGCTCCCTCTCCCGTTTCCTCGTTCACTTTCATCACCTGACCAAAGGTACCTCCTATCTTAAGCAGGCCCTCTCTGAGGACTGCGCCGGCTAAACACATTCACTCTCTCCTCCACTCTCCCTCTCCCTGGAGAATAAGCTGCCGGAAAAAAAAAACCAAAGCCAATCAAGGTAATTGGCACGAGAGAGAGAGAGAGAGGGGGGGAGAGAGAGAGAGAGGGGGAGAGATAAACAACTATATCAGCATCCCCACTACCGTATCTCTCGGCAGCAGCGCCGGCGGCGTCTCGTCTCAAGACTCCCCAGAGACACAACAACTTACTACCTATAAAAACTTTCCACCAACACAAGCGCAGGCGGGCTTTGTTCCTCCCAGAGGTGGGAGAGAGAGAGAGAGAGAGAGAGAGAGAGAGAGAGAGAGAGAGAGAGAGAGAGAGAGAGAGAGAGAGAGAGAGAGAGAGAGAGAGAGAGAGAGAGAGAGAGAGAGAGAGATCTTTGGGAGATCTGCCCTGCGGTGGGCAGATGTAGGAGAGCCCCCTGTTTTTATTTCCCGATTTGTTCTGCTCAATAAACAATGTGGGCCAGAACCAATAGGGTTTCAGCGTATCTTTATCCATCAATCAGCTGTCAGGAGACGCAGACAGCACAAAGTCAGCAGCACAGCCAGAGAGCAGCACTTTGGACCACATCACTTCCATTCAGCTGCAAATGGCGTTTTCTTTATGTCATCGCTTTAATTAAAAACAATTCCCAGGAGCCCCCGAAACATGCCGTAGGAGTCGATATTTTAATTGCGTCACTGAAGACATGGGTGCATCTTAATTTGAGTGATCTCATCATCTTTCATCCGTCCCACATGACACAATCGACGTGATGATGACAGCAAAAAGGGAAAATAAACATCCTTCCACCGCTCCCTCCCAGGGGAGCAGTACTGCACCGAAGATAGAGAGACCCCCACAGAACGGGGGGCAGGGACGAGGACAAGAAGAGGGTGCAAGAAGGGAAGATGGAGAGAGAGAGAGGGGGCGAGACAGAGAGGTGCTGACAGGGAGAAGCCGAGGAAGTGAAAGACAGAGAAGTGCGGACAGAGAGAGGTAGAGAGAGCGAGGAACACTTGGATAATAGGGCGGCTGGTAAAAGTTGAGGGATCATTAACGTGACTTAGCGACAAAAAAAACTCAATTCCGACGTCACTTGAGACGCCCCGTCTGTGCTTTACTGCAGAAGAAGAAGATAAAGCATGCCATAATGCAACAGGAGCCGGAGGCGGGAGGCTGGGTGAAGTGAAGCCCTTTGCTCTTGTTTACATACGCCACTATCAGACAGCAGGTTCAAAGGTAGGGAATTTACAACCCGTCTGCTGTTTGCCACAGATCTGTGATTGGTCGTTAAGCGATGGACTCACTGATTAGTCAACTGGGGAGGCGGGAAGAAACACTGCGGTGAGAGCACCTCTTTGCATCCTGCTGAATTATGCTTGCCTGAAGATAATTCCGTTCATCATGCCACCCCCTCCCTCGGGTATGGTTAAAAACTCTGAGAGACATGTGGACTGCTCAGGGTAAGTCTCTATCTAGCCCTCTCCCTCCCTCTCCTCTATCAGAGGAGAGGCCTGGTGAGGAGGTGCTACTGTGGGAGTGGATCTGTCTCCTCTCCAGAGCCAGCGAGAGGATGAGGAGGAGGTGGTGGTGTTGGTATGCAGCCACTCAGAAATAATCTCACCAAGTTACTGTGAGACAAATCCCAGACACAAATTAAACTGTGTGTGTGGGGTGGGTGGGTGGGGGGCCATTTATCATGTACTGAAGAAAGTCTGCATGGGTGTTCAATGTTCATAACCCCCCCCCTCACCCAAGCTCTTCTCACTGGAATGCCGATTATTCCAGCAAGCATTGGTCCTCGGTAAACGGCAACGGAGGAGCCCAGCGAGAGCTCAGTTCTTCTGTTCAGCACGATTATGAGTGTATTGACGCATACAACCAAAGTGCGCTGGGGAGGTCGGCGCACAAAAGACGCAACGTGATGCATAGCTAAATATTGACCAGATATCGAACAAGCAGCAAATATGAGGGAACAATATTTACACACTGAGTTATTAAGAGATGCTGCGTCTGCTCCTGCTGGCCGCGATGCCTCAGTCTGTAGAGGCACCGCTCGAGGCCACCTGGCTGGGACGCAGGAGACAGACCGGGGGAGGGGGAGGAGGAGGAGGAGGGGAGGGGATGGTGGAGGAGGAGGAGGACGGGAGGGGAGGGTGGAGGAGGAGGAGGACGGGAGGGGAGGGTGGAGGAGGAGGAGGGGGAGGGTTTGGATGAGGCGGAGGAGGGGTGGAGGAGTAGAGGGAGGAGGAGGGGAGGGGAGGGTGGAGGAGTAGAGGGAGGAGGAGGGGGGGAGGGGAGGGTGGAGGAGGAGGAGGGGTGGAGGAGTAGAGGGAGGAGAAGGAGGAGGGGTGGAGGAGTAGAAGGGGGAGAAGGAGGAGGGACGGAGGAGTAGAAGGGGGAGAAGGTGGAGGAGGAGGGGGGGAGGAGGAGGGGTAGGAGTCCCACTGCAGTGCATGAGCCATGCTGGCTCGCCTCCCACAACTGTCAGCCGTGCATTTACACGTAGCAATCTGTGCTGTCAGTTATAAGATAGGCCTGGACTTATTCTTTCTTTTTTTTTATCAAGGAGCCGGTAATAGCAAATGGCTGTTTTAACGGTTCTGACTACTCCAAACGCATTTCGTTGGGTGTAAGCATTGGTCTTATCAAGTCTATAAATGACCATGTGTGAATACTATTACACATTAGGCATGTTTCTTATTTGAGGAGGTGCGACCGCTTGTGTAGTCAGTCCTCCTCCCCAGGGGGATGTTGGAGTGTCTGCCGAGAGCCGTGAAAACAAGCCGCACTTCAAAGAGACAGAAATCGGAGAGATGTTTGAGGCGGATGGGAGCGTTTTCAAAAGAACCACGCTGCTGTCGAGAGAATACCGAAGGCATCGGGGCGAGTCAACAAGTTCAGGGGGGGGGACGCAACAGATTATGGAACAACATCGGCACTCCTGCGTGTGTTGTTTCCATATATCCAGTGTTTCCAGTGTCGTGGAATAAGTGCATTGGTTTTTTGTAAACAGCCTGCAGCTGACGGCCAGGGAGTTAAGGCCACTAAATCCTCAACATAACAGAGGATGGAAAACTATTACCGAAATCCCTCCAGTATTAATGGCAGCCTCAATCTAATGTTAGAACAATGAGGAGTTGAACTTAAGACCGTTTGAAGCCTTACGCGAACTGCTCTTGGCTGTACTACTCATACGGTCTGTTTTTAAGGGTTAGGGTCGGTTTCTTTGATGTCTCTACTAGAGCCATTTAAATGCTCGCTGCTGGTATTAAGCCAACTGCGTATTGGCACGTTAGCCTAACATGAGAATGGGCTAAGGAGCTATCTTACTACAAAAAAAATGCATCAGTTCCCTCTGTTTCCTCTTTTTTTTTGGGATGAGTAAGCAAAACCAAAAAAAGCCACTGGTGCACTTCTGTGGACCTACTCTTGGGAAATGCAGCTTAGTTTCGAAAGTCAAGCGATTGTAAAGTCAACTTCCAGGGCTCAAAAACTCGAGCCTTTGAGAGTCTGAGTCCTTCCCTTGGCCGAGTCCCATTCAATGCTCTGTCGAGGCGGACTCAAGCTGTGCCTCGCCAAAGACTACTTTCACCCTTCTGTGCACATTTGCATACAAAGTGAAGGCAGAGAAAACATGTTTCACACTAATTGTCTGCTCCTTTATCATCCGGGTTGATGCAGCCCTCAGGGGTTCCCTGGCAGCCCCCCCTGGCTCTCAGCACCAGACCATAATACTGTTGCGCTTTCTAAAGACCTCTAAAGGCCTTTAAATTTACTGCCCTCTGTCTGCCGCTGGCCCGCAGTAATCCACCACGAGTGCTCGTGCTTTAAAGCGGGCCCGTTCTCGCTGACGTCTTAATTGAGTTATGCGAAGGAAAACACCCATTGTGTGTTGTCTTTTAATTTATTTCTCAACACATTCAAGGATGCAAAAAAACAAACGCTAGCAAATCAGACGTGTCCACCGGAGGGACAAAGCAGGTGGAACGGTAAAATCGTCAAGTAAGATAAAGTGGTGGTGCCGGGAGACTTGAGCACGAGGTAGGTGTAGTGGGGAGGAGGGGCCGAGGGAGGGGAGAGGTTCCCACAGCTTTGGGAGTTGCCTTCCGTGCGCTCTGCATGAGTACGTGTGGACGTCTCTTATTTTTTTTTTCTCGCCTGCGAGTCAAAGCGTACTATTTCACGGCCGGCCTCCCTGCTGTGGGGAGCCTCTCTCTCTCTCTCTCCCTCTCTCTCTCTCTCTCTGTTTCTCTCTCTCTCTCTCTCTCTCTCTCTCTCTCTCTCTCTCTCTCTCTCTCTCTCTCTCTCTCTCTCTCTCTCTCTCTCTCTCTCTCTCTCTCTCTCTCATGTTGTGAGTCCCCCAATGCCCAATGGCAGAAGGGCCCCTGAAGTGGCCCTCTTTCCTGTGAGCCTGAACAGTGTTTATCTTCACAACTCTTTCTTGGTTTTTTTATCACACCCGCTGATAAGCCCACGCTGAGGTCTGCTTCCACTGCTGCTCTTGTGCCTCTTGGCTAGCTACTGTTCGTTTCAGGGGCCGTAGAGTCAATGAGACCCACTCCTGGTGCCTGTAGCTTATCACGTATCATGCTTATCGCTCTCTCAACCTCTTGCACTGCAGGGGATGATAATGGGCTGAAAGTTTCCCATAAATAAATTGTTTTGTACAGGTACAACGTCATAAACGGATTAATAACACTGAGAGCTCTAAACTGTGACGTAATTGTCTGTGAAAAACAAAACAACACCATAAAACTAAAACAAAACAGAAACAAACACTTGACCAGGGGCCATTTTAAAGTGACAGTGTGCTTCTTCTACAATGCAATTCCTTTATGGCTGATAGCCTGATCGTTTTATGCTGGCATGAAGTCCCAAGGCTGTGTTTATGAACTATCCACCGTGGTCAGTAAAGGAGCTCCAGGCTTAGCTTCCAATCGCAGTGCTCCAGCTAAGCTGCAGGGTCACTGTCTCTGGAGGAGTGGCTCTCAGGCTAGGCCTCTTGCAAGCTATGTTCTTTTAATTAGCCAGGTCAACAACCCAGTGAAAGTAGCCGTCACTTCACAAAACTCCAGATGAAATGTTTATTTCCCACCTCAACTTCATTAATGGGGCTGTCAGACCCCTGACTCACAAACGCATGTTTGACCTGTTGTCTGTCCACTGGCGGCAAAAAGGCTTATGCTGTTTGAATCGGTACAGATGAAACAGCATATCTTATTGTTTCTTTCAATGACTTTGGTCAGCAACGTGTGTATGTGTGTGTGTGCGGGCAAAAGTCTGTTTACTTTTCGGGGGAATTTCTCGGAACTTGGTGACACACAAACCGATAGACTAGTTTCATTATCCTCTTCTTTCTAAGTCAGTAGATTTGAACAAAAGAGACCTTTCCTTCTCAGAGTTCATGCAAAATGTTGGAGGCTAAACCTTCCTGGAAATTCTTGGAGGAACTTAAGCGAGAAGTCTTTGAGCAATGCTTCACTTACTCTATTGTGGCTTCATGGAGCAGATTCGGAAACTCAGTTTCTAAATCCTTTGACATCCCCGACTGACTTTGTCACCATTGTTGTGGTGGGGAGGGCTGGCAACACTTCAAACATTTGTATTTAATTATTGTACTGTGTTTATGAAAGAAGTTAATGTGCCTCCTAAGTACAATTGTTTATATCCCCCATGCAAACAAATTCCAGGAACTTCCTGTTCAAAATAAATAAATCAATAACTTCCTGGACTAGGAGTGTGTTGTTCTTAAACTATTAAATAAAACTCCAGGTCAAAGGAACATGTTGCGTAACTCTGTAAATACAACTGGTGATGGCCTCAGAGTTCAGGACATTGGGACATGACATCAGGAAATGACTATTAGGACTGATGTGACATTCAGAGGCATATTACTGATGTCTGTTGAACGAACCCCATCGCAGAGAGTCGGTTCGGACTCTGAAAGCAACATCCAATCAAATCAATATGGACCTCTCTGTCTTCTTTTGCCAAGATTTAAGATTTTCTACCGTATGTAGAATTCCAAGTACGGATGTACAACAATTCAAAGTATTCCAAGCTTAGTTCATGGAACTACAATGATAAAGAGCTGGGATGCTGGCATGAGATGGGAATTCTACTATAATTTAAGGGTGATTTGCTGTATCTCATTTAAAGGGTTTATCAAGGACGCAATAAAGTTGGACTAACGCGCACAGAGTATTTATATGGTGTTTACTCTCACAAGGCCCCAAATACAATTAAGGTTAACAACGCCAGAGGTTTAAAGGGCATGCGTTTTAGAATGTGTTTTATGGGATGTTGGTATCACCTGATGTGGGAAACCAATCCCTAAAGCTTTCCTTATCCCATCCCATTTATTCAGTCATCATTTGCTCCATAATATGGTGATGCATCTAGGCTATGTGTGTTTTATTATGATTGAACGAATATATTTATTTTATATAAAAGTTAAAGCTAAAACATAGGCTACCATAAGTATCTCATCTATATTTAAGAATAAGGAGCAGGCACTATGCCTTTATGACTAACTAACATTTTTGATCACCAAATGAAGGATTAATGATTTATATTTTTTACTTTACTAATATTGTGGATAGATGAGGGTTTGGTTCTAACAAAAAAAAGCACAGTCGAAGGGTTGTCTAGATGCTTGCCAATTTGAACCTATATAAACGAAACCGGTTGACAGAGAACCGAATAGAAATCTACAAATCACACACAAATCACGATCGCGGAGACGCGCTGTGTTATTCACCTGTACCACTCCAGCCCTTTGTCGTAGTTGCGGTCAAAGAAGTGAGGCTCCGCGCCCACCGCTCTGATGTCCGGGTGGACGCGCAGGAACTCCAGCAGAGCGCGCGTTCCTCCCTTCTTCACCCCGATGATAATCGCCCCGGGCAACTTCTTAGTTTCCGACTCATTGAAGAAACCCGACATGGCATTATCGCCCTGCGACGCCTTCGCCTCGCCTCTCGTCTCATCCCAGTCGTCTCCTCGGCTGTCCAACTCGTTCTCGTTGTTCAGCAGGTCCCTGGAAGCCCCCAGAGAGCTGTCTAGCTGATTGTCAAATTCGCCATCGCCTTCGCTCACCTCCGAGCGTGTGGTGCTGGCGGACAACGACGGAGTTGGGATAGTTGTGCAGTAACCAACACAGCAGTAGATCATGTACACCCAGAGTGACAGCATGATGCACATCACAAAGAGTTTGTTTTTCACGTTGGATGATGATGGCACAACATGTAGATGGTGTAAAATCGGACTATATTCCATAGGGCTTACGGAAATAAAAAGCCATATTCCGTTTGGGCATCTTGACAAAGTTCCTCTAGTCCTCTTCCATGGCGAAACAAATCTAGGATACACGCGAATTTGAAGTTGTCCACGTTGAGAAGGATGTGTTTTTCTTTTTTCGGACGACACCTTTTAAGTGAGTCAGCTGTGCGTCAAGGTCCACGCTCGTCCCCCATCACTTGTTCGGGCAGGGTGTGAGCGCTCATCTGCGCCGTGCTTACAAACCAGGGGGGCGGGAGACTGACGGAGGAGAGGACCAATGGCACAGCCCCAGAGCGCAGCTTGATAAGCGCACGCAACGTGCGCTTTTCAGGTTTCTCTCTGGGGCTGAGCTGCGTATGCCTATGATATATATTTTTTAAGCATTAACGCCGTGAACAGTAACCGTAAACAAATGGTTTAAAACTTGACCATAGAATGCCATTGTATTGTTTAAATCGTTTTCGTGTAATAGACCATAATGTGTTAAGATTAGATTATTTCAGCCCTACAAACCCCCGTTCTGTGTGGTCTGGTTACAAAACAGCATCCTGTTTGGACCAGAGGTGGAAAGTAACAAAGTAACAAATACTTTACTTTAGTCCAGTTTTCAGATATCTGCAGCCTACTTAACTTGAGTATTTATTTTTTCTGACAACTTCATTCTTTTACTCCTTACATTTTAACACTGTGCTTCCTAAATTTTCCAAACACAGATTGGTGATTTACTTTTAATGTAGCCTATCTGAGGGGAATCATCAATCTTTTTAACATGTTGCATCATTACGCGCCTTCCCAACATCAAGTCCATTTTCAACGTAGATGGACTTGACAATAACACATGGAAAATATGACCCCTCGATGCGTCCCTCGGTGCATATCACACAGTCCACCGCGGAGAAATGGCGTCCATGGGACAACTAGTATTGCAGTAGGTGAGGATGGATGAAAGGGAACCAGCAAACACTGCATACGGAGCAGATTCAGAGCATGAAACATTCCCCGTCTATGACCTTATTTAAGAGAAATGTTTGAAGTTGTCGGCTCTAAGAACGATAGAACTTGGCGAATGCCGTTGTGTTTTTGTGCCAACCTAAAAATATTTTTTTGGTCCTCCTGTAGAGATGAGGAGATTTCTGACAAAATAGTTGAAGGCTTATTTAGACCTGACTTGTGTTCTCGCTTTGATCATAATGTTTCGAGTTCTGTTGCTGCCATTGAAAAATGATTTGAACATTCGAGCAAAGTTACATTAAATATGTTGTTATTTTAAGTATATTGTTTATTCTATTTGAAGTTAGAATGGTTTAACTTTAACAGTCTTCACATTATATTAATTGTATGACGTGAGGCTCAGTGAGCTTTGCACAGAAACAGCAGGTAGAAATGTCAGAAAGGCTACTTTTCACTTTTATGCAATTTTACTTGTGTGCAAATTCGCGTGTATCATGATATTATTATGGCGTGAGGTTTAGTTAGCTTTGTACAGAAACAGCCGGTAGAAATGCAGAGGGCTACTTTTTACTTTTATACTTTGAGTACAATTCAGAGCCTGTACTTTCCAACTTTTGTTTAAGGAAAGGAGTTGAGGTCTTTTTTTACACAATTATCTGTACTTTTGCTGGAGTTCAGAATAAGTGTACTTTTGCCAACACTGTTGTAGACTCAATTGTTGTTATTTTTTCCTAACATCTTAGAGTAGCCTATAAAAAATGACTCAATGTGAAACAAACCTCATAGTGGTATATCCTGTTATTTTGAATGGAAAATGCTTAGTCAACATTTATTAATGTCAGAGGAAGTGTGTCTCTGACCTGCGTGTTTCTGGGCCACTTGAGTTTGGTTAAAAAAATCTTGACAAGCATGTCTTCAATTTTTATTATAAACTCCCTCAAAATGTTATAATTTAAGTGTGTGTGCGTGTGTGTGTGTGTGTGTGTGTGCGCGTGTGTGTGTGTGTGTGTGTGTGTGTGTGTGTGTGTGTGTGTGTGTGTGTGTGTGTGTGGGTGCTCAACCTTTATCCTAATGCAGGGTCATAGGTCATTGTTAGACTGTCTCCAACTGCAGGATTATTGACAGCTGTCACAGTTCGAGCTTCCAAATGCAACGTGTGCCATGTTGCCTAGTACCTGCGTGAGAGGCAGTATGATCTACACACCACACACCTCACACAACAGCCGAACAGGGACCTATCAAACTGCTATAACGCAAACAAGAGTAAACACCTCCGTTTCTTTGACCTATCCCCCATTAACCGTGCATCCGCTGTCATGTGACATGTGTCATGTGGATACGTCTTGTTCAGCTATTCATCTGTAAAAGACAAGCATTAAAGATTGTGTTTTTTTCTTGAAAATGTATTTGACAATACAATACACTTCATATAACTGGGTACTGAATGGATATCTAACTTTACCATTACCTTGTAGCTTTTAACACAACTACATTTTGTTCGGTACGAGCCAGAGACGGCGACCTCTGAACACAGCGCGTACAACATAACACATTCTACGTCAACTTCTCTTTCTCTACAGCATATCGTTCCTGAAACATATTAAATTGCTTATTCTATGTAATTTAAAATATTTAATTAGCTATGCAACACGTGTTAGATTTACAGTGTTATCTTTGAACACATAATTATTAGTGAGTTCTTGTACCCATTAAATTGAGTATTGGCGTTGCGTAAACACCCCAAAAAGCAATTAGGCTTAGGGGTGAAATAGTGCGACATGGTGGACTCGAGTTAATAGGGGTTTGAGAAAGCATCGTGTCAGTTGAAAGTCAAACAAAAGTGCATATGAAGCAATTGACTTTGGCACCACTAGTTTGAATGGCAGTCGTAAGGTCTTAAGTCAACGCGTAAAATACACAAAGGAGCAAAGTCCCATCGTTATATAAACAATTTGTAGAGCTTTTTGAAAACGTTCTTGCAAGATTTTCTCAAAACTGTTGAAGCCCAGCCTGTGTCAACAGCAGAAAAGAATTGTGTCGAGAAATTTGCAGGGAGAACGTTTTTTGGGACAAGATATCACGTTAATGTATTATAAGGTTGTTCCTAGGCATGGATGAATCGTATGTTTACATAAAGGCTACTTAGAAATATTCTTGTTCCCAATCCCTCTCTCACACACACACACACACACACACACACACACACACACACACACACACACACACACGTGCGCGCACACCTAAACACAAACTCATACATACACCTACAAACACCTTCACACCTCTTCATACAGATTGTATCTTTGAACATAGACTTTGAAGAGCTGCTATGGCAACATAATCGTGAGCGGTTGTCTTCATAAGATCACAGCACCTGGATCAGGTGATGTGTCCCACAAACAGTCTGAAGACAGCACCTGGATCACATGTTGTGTCCCACAGACAGTCTGATGGCAGCACCTGGATAACATCACCATGTTTTTGCGTCCTTCCACCCTGAGCAGTTGACACGGCCACCTACGGCAAGACACACAAAAGCTTTTCAATACGTTGAAGGAATAGGAAGGCATGGCTAAGCTCTTCCTGCTAACGCTACATGATCTAGACAAGATTACCCATATGTGTAAATTTGCTGATTTTCGTGTTCCACTCATACGTTTTAGTTTTTTTTATAAACCTTAGCAAATGAATAATAACAAACTCAGGGCATTTGGAACATATGTTCACAGGTGGAGATATCTGCTGCTGAGAGCAAAAATATTGTGTCTTTATGTCTACTTTGCTTGTATAGCACGCAGCATGTACCTGCTAAAGTTAGCGCCGACAGGCCTGCTAATGGTTTGCCAATCGCCCCAGGAATCTATGTATCACGTATATACAATTAACCACCTATAGTTACAGTGAACATGTAGTTCACTGTAGTTAGCTGGAGTTGGCGTGTGTGTGTGTGTGTGTGTGTGTGTGTGTGTGTGTGTGTGTGTGTGTGTGTGTGTGTGTGTGTGTGTGTGTGTGTGTGTGTGTGTGTGTGTGTGTGTGTGTGTGTGTGTGTGTGTGTGTGTGTTTTTTTTTTCAGTGTTTTTCTCTAGTCACCTTGTGACACAAATACACGACTCCTCCTACCACCAGGGAGTTGAATCGTAAGACAATTTGGCTTGCTGGTGTGCCGATCACACAAGCACATGCACGCAAGAACACACACATACGCACACATACGCAAGAGCACACACACACACACACACGCACACACACACACACACACACACACACACACACACACACACACACACACACACACACACACACACACACACACACACACACACACACACACACACACACACACACACAGTGGACAGCCATGTCAGTGCCTTTAGAGCCGCGTCCAGATGTCAGAGATCTGAGCCCATTAGGAAGTAAAGTGGATTGATGACTGATCTCATCCTCCTTGAGCACAAACAAAGCTCTGAGCGGCTAAACAGCAGCAGTGTCGACGGCACAGCGTTCAAACGCGAAGGCATGCCGGCTAAACGGCCATAAGGACACGGGGGTATTATGAGAGCCAGGAGGCAGATCAACTCACCCGCCCCGACCCATGGCTAAGCCCTCCCACTCCTCAGAACATTGAACAGAAAATCTCTTGGGCCATTCTCTGGAGCTGTGCTAAAGTGCGTCTGATCCTTTCTGCTTGGATAAAGCTGTGGTTCCGGGGAGGATTGTCACACTCTGATCTTGTACAGGAGAGTCTTACGCTAATTTTAAGCAGGTTGGAAGGGCTTGAGGCAAAAAACGACAAGGTGTTCCTGGCTGTGTGTGTGAGGCACAGGTAGTGTTGTAGTGTCGCGTATCTCGTGAATCTAGTAGACACGGACAATTTTGCAGCTCATTGTTTGGCTGGTGTACACAATGATCCATAAAAGATTTGAATTGTCACTCTTATTCCTAATTCCTCAATATCCATTGTTCTCCTTTTAATACCATTTCAATTGGGGCTACTTATTAAAAGAAAACCATCCTAATCCATTCTCTAGAAAGAAGTTTAGACGACACAGTTTGACTTCTTTTCCGAGACCACCTGTGGCAATATATCAACACGGCCTTTGAGAAACACCACTGTTTAGATTTCCATCTAAACACATCCTCTTATTCGCTATTTTTGGAACCAATGTCTGCAGAGGTCGTGTGACCCGACCATCTCACCCTACCTCCGGAGGAATGTCGACGAGGAGACTGGTGTTCAACACTGCCTGGAGGGGACGGTACTGTATACCCACCACAGGTTTTGGGACGTGGAGACTGTTTTAAGACTGCGTGAAGTCTGTGGTTTAGTCTAAAGCCTTGACGGGTAGGGGACTTAGATGGCATGTTGTCATCGTCTTGCTTTGCCTTCGTCATGCATGCAATCACAATGGCAACTATCATACTAAAGAAGAGCCACGGAACGTAGGGGTGTGTTATGAACCATCTGTAAAAATAAGTCGGTTTCACAACATCCTTATTTTCACAGTTTATCTCGGCGCATCCATTGATTCATTTTTAGATTTGGTTTGCCTTAATAGATGCAATCGCACGTTGTTAACAGCGCAGATGTCAAGTGTGGGAACAGTTTTGCGGTGTTATTGAGCCATGGAGCGTAGTGTAGTGAACAACAAATGGTGGGCAAAAAGGGCTGCATATTAGTCCAATATTATACTCCAAACAGAAATACACAACTTTCTATGAGCAAGCTAACTGATATTTTACTAGATACTAAAACGAGTGATGGTGGACATTCCGAAGCAACGGTAGCAACTAGATACCCTCAAGTCCAGGTCTGAGACACCTAAGAGGTCCCTGGGGAGAAGGTTCTTGTCGACTTTGAAGGCCATTATTCATGCTGAGATGAACAGGTGCAACCATCAAAAGAGCTCTGCAATGTTGTGTCCCTCTGGGATGTTGAAATGTACTGTGTGACCTCTGGAAGGCCCGGGCAGATCAGAGGTATCGGATACAGAGCCAAGTTTTGAGAGTCCATATTTTGTTGGTGCCTTCCACCCACAGGAAAAAAAATATGTCCTCATCTGTTGCTCATTCTGATCTCTTGAGACTTACTTGAGCCATCATTCTGAATCATTCTGTGATCATTTGTGTCTGAGATATTATTCCTCAGGCTCCCTTTGGAGCAATAATGAAATGAAAAATAGATAAACTACTGTCCCATGTCCGAGATCTCTCGAGTGCTGTTTTAACCTGTGCATATCATTTCTCAATTCACAATGTTTTTCCTTGACATGACATCTATGCTTTGCAGCACATTTCCTAAACATACTTGAGCGGTTTCATGCACTTACTAAATGGGGTTAAAACTCTGCATGCACATTCAATTGAATTGATTTTGTGAAAAGGGAACTATAGCTTTGGTAAGTTTTCGCATACTTAATCTGAAAATAAATAAAGTTATATATACGGACTCACACAGGGAGCACTGTGAGACTGAACAACATGGTTGTTTCTCAGAAGTAACCTGTTGAGATGAATGCAAAAGTGCACAAAATCTATCCATGGTCTTTCCTATTGCTGATTTTGACTAGGATATATTAATGTGATATAATGGAGTTCTCATCTTGAATGTTACTTTGCTATGGGAAACAAAGATTATAGATGATTAGTATTGCAAATCAACAGTGGAAGACTTTATTTGTACTGATACCACCATGATATAAAGTCAGTTCCACTGGATCCACAATTTCCAGTTCCACAATTATGAACAATTGGTAGGGGTCAAAAAGTGTGGAATATCTTAGTAAAAATAAAAAATGTCTGCACTGCCAAAATGCATATTTAAAACGTAATATTGCGTTCTGGGTCCATAATTTGATCTTCGTTTCACTCTCAGACCATAGTTATTGTCGAGTAAAGAAATTGTCCATGTCAGCAGAATTCTCAGACGGGGGCCAAGATAAATTTCAAACCCAAACTGAGCCTGGGCGAAGGTCCTCCAAAGACACATTACATTCTAATACTTGACCAGTCTGCTTGCCCGCTGCTTTTGTTTTGGAACATTCCTTGCCTCTCACTCTTCGGTCAAACCCCCTTTCCAAAAGGATATGTAGCACTGAGGATAAATATTACCACTATTCCCTCAAGATAATCTGGAAAAACTTTTTTTTTTTTTCTGGTGCATCATATTGACAGACTCTCTGACTCCTCCCTCCTCAATCAAGGTATAACCTTTAAAGGTCCCGCCCCTTCCTCCACATAACTCCACAACTACCCACTATGGCTTGAGTGCATACGTTGCTCTTGATCCCTCCACCAAGGGACCCGGTTCCTGGTCTGTCCTCACAGTCAGAGTAGGGGCCCCCTTTGATCTGGCTAGGAGCCCTAAATGACAAGGCTGTGTGGTGGTGTGGCCCAGCCCTGGGCCACCTCCGTCGACACAGACCCCACCAGACGAGGCCGGCTGAGGAACAGACACACATTCCATAGGTCCGTTTGCACCATGTTGTCCTAATCAACAGCGCACAAGAACAGACACATTCCACCGGGCCCGCTTGCAGCCCAGCTCTAACACACAGAACACAAGAACAAAAGAGTCAAACACAAGCCTGGGGGAACCTGAACCAGGAGTGCATGACACAACGTATGGATTCTCTGTTGTGATTGAAAGACCTGGGCCAAACCGTTTCCCCCGGCCGAGACGGTGAAACGGATAAAGAGGCAGTTCAAATAAACAGAGTACTTCCCACCGCTACCCTGTCCGATGTGAGACGGCTTCCCCCCCCCCCCCCCCCCCAAGACGTCTTCATCTATCACAAAGTATAGCAGGCTTGTCGATCGTATATCGTCTACTCCAGCCGTGTTTGTGATGGCCGTGGCAAACGTCTGAGGAGAGGTCGGAGCGGGTCTTCGGGGAGGGCAAGGCTCCCCCCCTAAGGGGGGAGATGAGACACCGCGATAAGAGGCAGTCTGCGGGGGTTAAATTACAGAGCTCTCGGCAGCGGTCCGTCTTGGGGTTCAGCCCAGGGTTGGAGGGGCAGTGGAGTAAAAAAAGCACAACGCACCAAAACATGACGTTGTCGCTGGCTGCATTCCTGGAGAGCAATGTCGACAGGATCCAAGAACAGACGCTGATTATCCAACGCTGACGAAAGCTTCCTGAGACTCGACCAAAAGCAATTTTCATATTTAAACCCTAAAGTGGAGAAAAAGTAGATTTACCCTCAGTTGGGAATACATGTCTGTGCTCAAATACTTTTGCTAATGTGCTGACACAACAATAACAACGGGTAACAAAGTTGTGCAGAGCCAAAGCACACACATGCCGTTGATGAATCCGGGCTCGTTTTTCCCGCTCCTAAGCCTGGCCATGGCTATTAGCATTAAATAAACACAGGGCTGCGCTATAAAAGCCTGTAATGCATGCACATTTCACAAGCTCGTAACAGTCCATTGAAATTTCATCTCCGTTCCAGGAGACCGTTATTTACACAACGGCGGGAAGGGAAGGGTGGAAGCGAGGCCTCGAGACGCACGCCACCCCTCGCTCCACCATCCAAGATCACGATGAGATTCTTAGCGCTTAGCCAAAAATACACCCGGCCTGATGGATGGATCGATTCCCGGTACAGAGTTGCTGAATCTGATTTATGCTTCATGTGATCCCAACGTCCAATCTGATGGAAGTCCCAACTAGGGCTTTAGTGCTTCACAAGCTGTGGGCCTGTGCCGTGCCGGGGTTAAGGGCTCCATTATGAACCTGCGTTCATTCTTGGATTGGCAAACGTCTTGGATTTTCTCTTGGATTGTAGTCTTTAAGTGTCGCTATATAGCAGTCCCTTAAAGGAATGGCTTCCTCTACCTCCCCTCCCCAACCCTCCTTGCTTCTCTATTACTGGCCGCCTGCCTCCAGAGAGATGAGGAGAAGGGGGGCCTGTCATTCAGGCTGCGTGCAGAGCGCTCAAAACTGCGTGCAGAGCGCTCAAAAACTGCGCCGAGTAGGTTTCAACTCTCACCAAGGCTACCTCAAGGTCGCTGTAGCCGCGTGCTGCTTCCATTTGGAATGCTCACTCTGCTCACTCTGCTCACTCTGCGTGCGTGTGTGCGTGTGTGCGTGTGTGCGTGTGTGCGTGTGTGTGTGTGTGTGTGTGTTCGTTGAACGTCCATTGAGTGAATGTATTAAGACTTATTTTTTTCTAAGTCTTTTTGTGGGTCTGTTTTTGTGATTGTGTAGGTGTGTGCGTGGGTGTAAGAAAGCAAACTGATCGCTGAAGGCCAAGTTCACAAATAAAGGTTAGGGCGGGGGTTATGATTTGTTATAATTACATAAACAGATGTAAGGCTCTATGTGTATCAAATCCATCTTATATCTGTATTATTCAGCGCAGAATACCAAAGAAAAATACACACATGACTTTGCAGGATTGTGTTCTGGCTCAAATCCATAAAGAACACACCATACATCCATGCATTTACTCGTAAAATAACACACACAAGCAGAGAAGCCGCCTCCTAAAACCATAAATACAGACAGGCAGCGAGACTTTGCCCCACCCTAACCAATGATTCTGTTAGGGTTAGGGTTAGTACTTAGGTTTCAACTGTAGGTGGCGTGTGTTGGGACGGTGGTTGTTATGTAGGTGGTGGTGGTGCAGCTGGTGGTGGATAGGAACAAGGGCCCACAGCAGCAGTGTACTGAGTGCACATACACACACATACACACGCTATTTTTCCCACCGCGTGCTCTCAGCTGTGTTTGCACAAGAATAAATCAATAAAAAACTTTATGGATTGGAGTTCTGTGGCCATCAAAATCAAATCCCAAAAGTACAGCCAAAGTTTGAAAAAGTTATTTTTAATTTGTGTATTATCATGTTAGCTGTTCCTCACATTCCTTGCCTCAACAGGTTCTCAGCACAATTAGAAAGTCTCACTGCTTCTCACGTCTCCATAGAATGAAGTGTTGAAGGTTGCGCTGTGAAAGATGGCACCTTTCCAGCTAATACGAGGTGTAAATTCAACCTCTTACTTGGAAGTCATTTAGTATTCCGTTTAGGAAGGAAGCAACTTTGTAAAAAATTGGGGCACAAGCTGGTCTGTTATTCTTGTATGATTTATTAGTCTGTTTTATTTTGTTTTATTTTGGTGCTTTTCTTCATTGTTCATTGTTCAAATCATTGGAGATATGTATATGTTACGTATTTTAAGAATCTAAGCTACCCACACATAGACCAAAATGAAGCAGGACCAAACATATAAGCCGTAAATACTATACATAGCCACAAGGGGAGCAATACCTTATTGGAGGCTGCTCCAGCCACAGATAGCAGCACTTTTATATATACGAAGAAGCCGAAGTCATTACGTCACCCCGGCTACGCCCACTTGGCGGTCTCTTACCTGTGCACCCAGTGTGAAGAGACCAGAGATTAATAACCACACGCGCGCAGGGTCACGGGCCTCTGCCCGTGGCCCATAGATCAGAGATTTGCAGCGACACCCGCGAGGGGACGTGGGCCTTTGCCCATGTCCCGTAGTAGCCAGAGTTATTTTCTCTCACACGTGTTCCATTCTTTAGCTACAATTCCCTCCGTATAGCTTCAGTTACCATGCCGGAACATGCCGACGACTTATAATAAATGAAGTGAGTCTAAAGCAACCCGGGATTTGACAACTTTCTTCGCCAATACGCAACATATTTGGTGACCCGAGACGTTTGGAAGAAAGTCCCGAGAAATCCCGGCGGGCGCGACGCTAAAACAACTTCAACAGGCCCGCACGTCTGAGGTAAGTATAACTCATTGTTTTAAAGATTAAATCTGAAATAGGATTGGTTATAAGAACATTTAGGTGTAAGTTTGTTTTAGCCACCGTCCGGTCGTTACCCCCTGACCCCCGACACACGTGAAGTCCCCACCGCCCCCCCCCTCCAGGCCCCCTACACACGAGTACCCTCTCCCCCCTCTCCCCATCCCTTTGTTTACCTGGGCGCTCCTGGCTGTTTGATAAGGCAATGGTAGCCTGCACAAAGGGACCCCCGGTGTGTTATGTCTGTCTGTCTGTCTCTGTCTCTGTGTCTGTCTGTACCACGTGGTAGGTGGTTTTTGTGTTATATGATGAACGTCTCGAAGTTAAGCCGAGATCATCATAAGTTAATTGGTGAATGTCTCGAAGTTAAGCCGGGCCACCATAAGGTATATTTATTACCGACCATAAAGTTCCAAACTCTTTACGGTGGGGGGAGGAAAGGTCAGGTTTTTAACGTTAATCTAGCTTAGTTGCATATTAAAACGGAGGCTTGGCCAAGGAGTTCAAATTGGATTGATTCCTCCCGGTTCAGTTAAGTCTAATGTGCAATTTTGATTAGTATAGAACGCAGCCGTAGAGTGTAACCACGTGGTGTTAAAGAGACGGCGCGTCTTCGTGACGTGGGTTTCCTTTGTCCAGACGTCCGCCATCTTGGGTCTTGCAGAGACCAAGAGCAGCGGGGAGCCCAACTACGGTGTTACATTCTCTCTCCCTCTTCCTCTCTCCCTCTTCCTCTCTCTCGCTCGTGATACCCCCCCACTCCCTTTGTCCCAGTCTTCACAGGTCCAGTAGTCAGACCCCCCCCCCCCCCCCCATCCCCCTGAGAAGGCAACTCGCCTCTCTATTGTTAGTTAAATTGCCCGTTACCCCCTCAAACCCTCAAACCCTCACACCTAGCCATGTGTTGGAACCAGGATGTAAATATAGCCTTTGCGACCTGTGTTTGTGTGCATTGATCTTAATATTCTCTCTCTCTCTCTTCAGGAAATAGCAGTATATGCAGTAACGAATGCCTAACACTCAGACATTATGTTTTTCAGGTTGCTAAGCCCTTCTGTCTATTCAACATGCGTTTTGTGTATCAAAACAGGAGTGCAATACACACGGGTTGTGTCATGCACATTGATTAGGGAACCAGGATGGTTTAAATAGACACGGGGTTCAACTGCTAAAATAATATGTTTAATAAATGATGCACAGGTTTTAACCGGTGCACAAGGCGGGAGTTAGCTCAACTGCTGTAGTTCAATTACAATAACATTTGTTTCAACCGATAACTTCTGAATTTTTCTTTTAGGTTCAGTTTTTGTTTTGTTTATAGAATATCACCATATATTTAATACCAAGATGTGCATAATTGTTGTAAGTTTGGATGACTCTTTATTCTACCTAGTTTAGACGGTTTTGATTGACCTAGCTCAAGATTCACCAGGTGTCAGACGTAGGATTGTGACACTTCCTGGGAGCCCCCGAGCCACACGTCGACTGCACCAGGTGTCAAGACGTAGGATTGTTGCACTCCTTGAGGAGCCCCTGAGCCACGCGTTAATCGACTAATCGTTCCTGCAGAGTTCTGAGGTGGTAACGGTGGAGCTCAATGGGAGGCTCCGGGAGAGTACAATCGCGGGCTCACACGGGGAGTGGTGGCGGTGGAGCTCATGGGGAGGCCCCGGGAGAGTTGTCATTCGCGGGCTCACACGGGGAGAAATCGGGTGGGTCAGTAAGTCAGAAGGTTGAATTAATGTATCGATTTGATGTTGACCAACAAAAAACTAGATAATTATAATAATAAATACTGTTCATGTAATGGTATAGTTAGGTCTGGGACCTGCGTAGCTAAAAAAACTGTTTTGGAAATAGTAATGAACGTGTCCGGGACATGTGTAGCTATAAAATAAGTAAAGATAAAACTGAGTTTTACTTTACTTCACTTTGCTAAGACATATTCACGTTTGATGTGGTATGCAGAAAGTGGCGCAATAGGATATTGTGCAGAGAATAAGGCGTATTCACGTTTGATGTGGTATGCGATGTACATAGGAGTGAATCAAAGTGTGGGCAACATCAAATGCGAGCAATAGGTAGAATAAATGAAGATTAGGTCATCCAATATACATAGTTAGTGTAGGACAATCAGGTAGTATGATGAAGGTAACTGTTATGAGATACGGTTAACACAGAAGTGATATTGAACATGCACATTTCAACATTGTTATTTCCCTTTTACATCTTTTTGGTTATAGCAACTTGGTTAAACTACGGCGTGGTTAGCTTTAGTTGTCATTCAATGCGCATGGCTGAAGCAATGCGCAAGGAGGGATGTAGTGTGAAATTAAACCAAAGTAGATACTGTAAAACAATTAAAATTAGAATTCATGGAAATATGTTTTTGAACAACTAACTGCTGTACATGAGTTTGTATTTCTGCAATAGAAGCAAAAAGTTCCAGATGCAGACACACCCGGAGCCTACAAACTACCACCGCCAAGCAAGGCAATATCCCGGATTTACTTGAATAACACATTTTAAAACCACCATACCAGACTATGTTTGTTATTGTGTAATGTTGCTTGGTTGCGAGTGCAACCCGTTATTTCTGAATCGCTGCATTAATAATGGTACAGTTGATCTTCCTTGAGGCGATTGTTTTACAGGCCACCTGTTACTGACACGACGACGACGGAGAACCTGTTTGAAGGCTCC
The DNA here is from genome assembly GCF_026213295.1 of Gadus chalcogrammus. Classification (NCBI taxonomy): domain Eukaryota; kingdom Metazoa; phylum Chordata; class Actinopteri; order Gadiformes; family Gadidae; genus Gadus; species Gadus chalcogrammus. The sequence goes on along the minus strand of NC_079413.1, from coordinate 3,972,779 downwards.
CATGATGTAGGAGTAACCTCTCTGAGTTGAGCCCTTGACAAGGAGGGACGAGTCTTGGGTTCATGAATTACAGGCCAGACGGCGACAGAAAAAACAATGACTGCAATAATAACAAGCCCAAAACCACCCACATGAACCGGCGCACCAATACACGAAGATCACCTGAACCCCCCAAATCCATGCCCAAACCACCCACATGAACCGGCGCACCAATACACGAAGATCACCTGAACCCCCCAAATCCATGTTAGCTTATCAATCATTTTGAAATTTTAAAATTGTATTATGACTACCAATTTTTACTTTACTTTTGCACATGATGAAAATTGTATGGCCTATAGCACATAACCAAAAGTATTAGCTCAGGATTTCTATGAATAGTTTTGTTTGTGTGCTGTTTGGACATGTGATTGTATGATAACAAGATTTATGTTCATTGTTGTATTGTTAAATAATGACCTGTATTCCCAATGAGACCCACAAGGTGAATGACGTCTCAGCATTATGAGCGCATTGTGGTTTTTTCCTCTATTCAAGAGTTTTCCACACGTGTTGATTGATCCTAATTTGACTATGTTTTCGGTGTGGTAAATGGTGTTTATGATTTAAAATATTATTGTATGGTCATCTAAGATGACCAAGGAGGGATTGTTACGTATTTTAAGAATCTAAGCTACCCACACATAGACCAAAATGAAGCAGGACCAAACATATAAGCCGTAAATACTATACATAGCCACAAGGGGAGCAATACCTTATTGGAGGCTGCTCCAGCCACAGATAGCAGCACTTTTATATATACGAAGAAGCCGAAGTCATTACGTCACCCCGGCTACGCCCACTTGGCGGTCTCTTACCTGTGCACCCAGTGTGAAGAGACCAGAGATTAATAACCACACGCGCGCAGGGTCACGGGCCTCTGCCCGTGGCCCATAGATCAGAGATTTGCAGCGACACCCGCGAGGGGACGTGGGCCTTTGCCCATGTCCCGTAGTAGCCAGAGTTATTTTCTCTCACACGTGTTCCATTCTTTAGCTACAATTCCCTCCGTATAGCTTCAGTTACCATGCCGGAACATGCCGACGACTTATAATAAATGAAGTGAGTCTAAAGCAACCCGGGATTTGACAACTTTCTTCGAGAAAACGCAACATATAAAATTAGCTTGTATTTGTATTGTCCTCCAGGGACTAAATAAATTGCCACGGGTGAACATTACATATGACATCATCTTAGTCTTGCACCGTTAGCAAAGCATAGTTTTGCATGACTTAGCTTAGTATATTTTAACATAGTTTAGCATAGCTTAGCTGATCAGCCTAAGTGCTCCTTCCAGGTAACTACAGAGCCCGGCCTGTGCTCTGCACCTAAACCGTGCGGGGATGACCATTATTCCCTGCATGTTAAAACAGGGCTTTAGGGAGTAGCTTCGGACCTGTAATACCAGCCCTCCTCAGATGTCACAACGTGTTCATTAGAACTGGCGCTGGCTCGGCTGAGCCTTATTATGGCCCTTGTGGCCCTTCAAAGACCCAACACCCAGTCCTGCTGCCCAGTTGGGCCCATGGTTGTACCGCCAGCCCTGGGGTGGGAAACGCACAGTGGAGCCCCCGCCACACCCAGCTGTGTGAGAGCGCACCAGGGATGGAAATTAACACCCGCCACACGCCATTTGCGGGTGGATTTGTATGGTGGCGGGTGAATTGTGTCACTTCACCCGCCACTGTGGCGGGTAATACTTTCCAGTCAGGTCCGATCAAATTTGCATATCTAATACATTCGTTATACGGCGCTGCACAGTTCCACAACCATTACTGTCAACATCCGGGCCCCTTCTTCCTCTACGCCTCTTTTGCTGAACTGCGACTGTCAATATCCGGGATAATATCGGTAACAGGGCTCTCAAGTCTCACGCGTTCGGCGTGAGACACACGCAATTCAACCCATGCACACGCTCACACGCCACACGTAGGGTAACCAGTCGTCCTCTTTTGCCCGGACATGCCCTCTTTTTGACACTTTTAAAAAATGTGTGTCGGAATTTCAAAATCGTCCGGGATTTTATTAAAGCCTCATATATGTTCACATTGAATTTGAGTTGCGTTTCTCTGGGTCGTTCACAAACTAGTTAGGCTACGCCCTCCCCTACTCAGTTCTGTTCGCTTCGCATTGGTGGAAGTGAGTAGGGGGAGTGGTTAAGTAGAGCCTTCAGATTGGACGGTTTGACCTACTCAGTTACCGTCGTGTTTTGTATTTATTATTTTACCATTATTGTTTTATAGGGACAAACATTAACACATTTATCCTACAGGGGATTGATAAAGTTCTATCTATTGAACAGAAAGAAACACTTGGTCATACTTTACACACTTTACCACAGCATTGGCCTACTGAATGCCACAGATATATTTTCAGCATTGGACTGAATGCCACACATATTTTCTTCTGAATATTAGTGTTAAAGGCATATAATGCTTACTATCATACGTTAGTTACCATGTCTGTGTGGACACATTTGTATGCAGTCACATGTAAATACAAAAAAACAAATGTTCCTATTGACTTATGATGGTGTAGCCATGCATGTTGTTTTATTATTATTAATATGTCAATTCGTTTTTTAATGAAAATACTTTGCATAGATGAATTATCCCAAACTTGTCATCGTAACACCAACTGATGTGTATGAAAAACACTTTTCTTATCTATTGTTACTATTATATTGTTTAAAATGTACGCATATATTAAAAAATATATAGCGTATAAAAAGTGGCTGGTAAAAAAGATGAGTGGCTGGTAGATTTTTAAATCTACCTGCCACAGTGGCTGGTGGGCAAAAAAGTTAATTTCCATCTCTGGAGCGCACCTGATTAAGACGCACAACCCCTTGTATCCCCTGCTTTCTTTCTCCTACCGTTCGTGTGAAGCTGCAGATTTGACAATGTGTTAGTCATGTGTCGGCTGAATATTACGTAATAAAAACCATTCTGATTGTTGTGAACATAAAGAGTGTTCCTGGCTGGCAGGTGGGAGTGGGCGGAGCCGACACAGGAAGACAGAGCGCAGCTGTGAACAACTCCTCCTCCTCTTCCTCCTCTTCCTCCTCTCTGTGATGAACATGTCACCCCCTTTCTTTCTTCAAATGACAGACCTGAGACTTGGCAGCCCCGCCCCACACACTCTGTCTGACTGATCTAGGTAATGTGATGCTTCAGTTTGTGTGTGTGTGTGTGTGTGTGTGTATGTGTGTCTGTGTGCAAACACAAATGTGTCTATGCGTGTGTGCTCAAATGTATGTGCATTCACAAATGTGTAGGTGTGTGTGTGTGTGTGTGTGTGTGTGTGTGTGTGTGTGTGTGTGTGTGTGTGCGTGTGTGTGTTTGTGTATGTGTCTGTATGTATGAATGAAGATAAAGACAGTAGCCTCAGTGTCAGATTAATCACATTTAGCTCCAGATTCCGACTTGCCGATTAGCTCCTCGGTAAAACACACACTAATTGTGTTTGCTGGTGTTAAAGAAGAGGTGAGACTGAAGGATCCTCACTTTGATTGAAGCACAGACCCGAGATGAAAGAACGTTTTGAACGGTGTGTGTGTGTGTGTGTGTGTGTTTGTGCACAACATGTGCTTAGAGGGTGTGTAACAGGTGATGTGCATTCTTAATAACATGTCTGGATACTAGATACTCGGCTGCTCTGCACTGCTGGTTGCTATCAAGGTCCACACTCTGAGCGTGTCGGTGGTAGCTGGCCAAGGTGTGTGTGTGGGGGGGGGGGGGTCGCCAGGGGTTGAAAGGTCACAACCCTGACGGAGGCTCCCATTAGGGCTAACTGGGGAGTGTGCCATTGGTAGCCAGTTATTCCCCGGCTTCTGCCCCCTTACGCGCACACACACAAGCACGCACACACGCACGCACACATCTTTTTAACAGATGTTAAATGTTCACAGGTTTGGAGCCGGAGATTAACAAGTAAATACTCGATTAAGATTTATTCATTCCCTTCTCTTCCTAAATGTGTACTCCAAAATAATAAACTACAGATGGTTTAATTTGATTTATACATTCGTCACTGCATAAATAAGGCTAGCGTTTTATTTTCTTAAGGCATCACTATCGACGAAAAAGTTAATTTAGCAGGCAGCGCATGTGAGGGTCACACACAACTTGTTCTCAGACTACGGCTTAAGGGTGCTCTCTGTTGGGGGGTCGGGGAGAGAAAGAGGAGAGCTGTGGGTGCTGGTGTCTGAGTTTGGGGGAGGAGGTGAGCTGGTTAGGGGGTGAGGGATGGTGAGTAGGGGCGCGGGGATTGGTCAGTCCTTACTGGTCTGAACGCAAGCAAGGGGGGAGGAGGAGGAGGGGGGGGGGGGGGGTAATGAAAACAAATGACCCATCAGGGTCAAAGGGTCGAGTTCAAGGATCGGGATGCAGTCTCAATTTCACAACACGGTGAGATTAATGAGGCTAATCTGATAGTGTTCCACGGGCAGGCTCCCCACCGTCTCCCCCCTCCACCCCTCCTGTATCACTTACACCCGCAGGCCCCTCTGATCCAGGGGTGGTGCTGGAGCTGGTGATCATGGTTTTGGTGGTGTTGGTGCTGGTAAGAAGGGGTAGTGTGTGCCCCACCTGTTGCTTTTGGTTTCCGATCCTGTGTCTTTGGGAGTGTTTCGCTAACTGCAGACTGACGGCTACGTTGCGTACTCTTGTTCAATCACAGTGCAATTAAAACGAGGAAAAACCCTTCTATTTTAATAACCGTGGCCAAACAAGTGCACCTTCAATGTTCTTTCTGAGCCTTCCACGTTTTGTGCAGTCACACTAGAATATTTAAATGTATATTGAAAGTTGGATGGGCTCCGACATCTCTTCATGTGTGATTTCTTGAATTACTAATTGAAACAGTGTAAAGATACTGACAATTTATGTAATTTAGTACATTTCACACCAGATGTGTCTCACGTTTTTTTTTATTACACCCTGGATCAAGTAGTAGTCTACTGTTTCGCCATGAGAGCTTATCTCGAGATAAATGTATGCTATGCTATGTTGATATTTTTATTAAAACTATTTTAACCTATCGGGTTTTATTTTAGGGGAAAGACAAACAAGTTAAAGATAATCGCACTGCACCTAACACCGAGGCTAGTTTAAGTTTAAGCAATGTTGCCCCCTTGTGGAGGAATACTCTAAAGGCAACGCAGATTTCATTTAAGAAACCGGGGACCATGATGTCCGTCTTTGTAAGCCCATATCATTTTTCAAGCTGTATAAAAATTAGGAACCTTAAAAGGCCTAGGCCTATTGTTTGAAATAAACGGTGGCTTTATTGATTTTTTTTAATAATACATCCACATAAAATGTATTTGTATTAAATTATCTTCTTTCATTTATTCTGTATTAGTCTCATGCTCTCATTTAGCGATGTTATGGTATTCTAAAATATACATGTGTTTACCCAACCTCACCACCCGGGGGCACTGTCGGAAAGAATGTATTTTTACGTCCTGAAGGCCTGACTCATAAATACATACAGTATATTCTAATGAGAATTAATCAAAGGTTTTCCTTCCATTAACACGTAGAAGGCTGTGCCCTCAGTTCGTATGTAGTACTGGAAAATGCCAAATAAAAACAACGCCTCTCATAGGCGTATAATAAATTGTCTCTAAACACTACATTCCCCACAATGCAATGCAACATAGCGGTTCCATGTCACACTAGGCTGTCACGCTCTGCCCAGGCAGCCCGTAGATGTGAACCGCTCCAGCATCCCTGCGTGCGGCTATGGTGCAAATGTATATCTAGAAAATCAATCAGAAAATATGTAAGAAAGAAAGGACAGGAAAACGATAGAAAAATGTACCTTTGCTCCGCGTTAGCATTTGCAATGAGAAGGGGACCGATATGACCGGGCGGACTGTCTGCGGTGGCTCTCTATGGAAAGGGGATGCTATTCTGAGGGAAATGCGGAATCTTTTTCTCTGTAGGTGTTAACGTTAGGAAATTACAAGATGAAGAAGCAATTTAATCGGATGCGACAGCTCGCCAACCAAACGGTGGGCAGGTAAGCGAACCCCTTTTACTGTCTTACCATCTCCCGGTTTATTAGCATCGCCTACTTGGGGGGGAAAAGGGAAACATCTGCTCACCGGTCCAGCTTCAAGTTCTCAATCAGAACCATGCGCACACTTACTGCGTCCTGCAAACATTGCATTTAACACACACACACACACACACACACACACACACACACACACACACACACACACACACACACACACACACACACACACACACACACACACACACACACACACACACACGCCGGCCTGCCCGCGCGCGTGCACACACACACACACACACACACACACACACACACACACACACACACACACACACACACACACACACACACACACACACACACACACACACACACGAAACGAGCTACTGGGATTCTCCTGTACTGTACACCCCCCCCCCCCCCCACACACACACACACACACACACACACACACACACGCACACACACGTTAAGATGTTTGCACGCGGACGCTGGAGTTATCCTGGGTGTCTCCCTGTATCTGTGTATTTAATAAACTAACACTAGACACAGGAGAATTCCAGTGTTCAACGTTAAGATGTGCATGCATAAAACAAAAGGATGAATGTGCGATAATGTGTTTCATTTGGACTGCGTAGCGTGATGGTGAATACCGCATAGGTAGCGTGTCGGCGCAGTCCTCCCGGTCCCCTGTAATACATCCCATACAGGCATTCTCAACAACACGCATCACGCCGAGGGGGGTAGCCTGCAACGTTAAAGGCAACGTTGAAATGAAATAATACAGCATATCCAGTGCAAAATGTACTTTGTCTGGAGCTGTGAAAGGTGGACATGATAAGGACAGATGCGGCGTTTTAAGATGCTGCGTGATTGAAAAGGTGCAATGTTTTCATACGCAGCTGTGAGAGGGAACCACCTATTTTAGCTCATACCATCTCCGCCCCTAAATGGCCCATGCTTGTGGAGTGATCTGCGTTTTCTTTGCTAAACGTCAAACTTCACATGGTGAAATATATGGCTCACTCAAAAAGTTGCTATCTATGTTTAGCTGGAAGCTTTTCATGTGGGAGTGTAAATTGCAGTGCAACGGTCGTGCTTTACTTTTTCTGAACATGGTGCTTTTAACAGGGTGTGTGTGTGTTCGGTCGGGGGGTGCGTGTGTGTGTGTGTGTGTGTGTGTGTGTGTGTGTGTGTGTGTGTGTGTGTGTGTGTGTGTGTGTGTGTGTGTGTGTGTGTGTGTGTGTGTGTGTGTGTGTGTGTGTGTGTGTGTGTGCGCGCATATATAGGTCTGTGTGGGTGTGTTCATGAGTGTTGTGTGGGCTGGTGTTTGCGTGCGTATCATCAGGCCAAAGGGTACGCACTTCACAGGATCTGCGCACCATGTCAATGTTCATTCATTCAGTTTCCCAAAGCTGCTTTCACGAGACTTGACGGTCCTTTAGACAACGTTAGCGTGTAAAATTTGAACACAGTTATTGTGGGCACATGTGTGGGAGGCGTGTGGGAGGTCCATGTGTGCAGGGAAATAGTGCTCGGTTCTGGCTGACTCTTGTTTGTGTTTGTATGAATGTGTGTTTGCGTGCATTGCATGTATTTGTATGTGCATATCTACAAATCACGATGCGTGATGATTGGGGGGCGAGTTTGAGTGAGAACATCCTTGTGTGTGTGTGTGTGTGTGTGTGTGTGTGTGTGTGTGTGTGTGTGTGTGTGTGTGTGTGTGTGTGTGTCTCTCTCTCTCTCTCTCTCTCTCTCTCTCTCTCTCTCTCTCTCTCTCTCTGCATATATTAGCCTATATGCATCCCACATGCTCCTGCCTACACCATCAAACACTGTGTTTAAAACGGTTTAAAATATTCCACGCCCTGGCTTGTTGTTTTCTAGGCTGTTATGTAAGTGCATCAAGGTGGTGTGGCTTGTTGCAGCACAACAGACCATATGGAGCAGACTACACCGAGACGTTGGCTGGAGTCTGAGTGCAGGGGCCTTGCTGGCCTTCCTGTAGCCAGGCCGCAGCAAGCCCCATAGACCTGGCCTACTTGGGCGTGTTCGAGAGAGAGAGAGAGAGAGAGAGAGAGAGAGAGAGAGAGAGAGAGAGAGAGAGAGAGAGAGAGAGAGAGAGAGAGAGAGAGAGAGAGAGAGAGAGAGAGAGAGAGAGAGAGAGAGAGAGAGAGAGAGGCTCGTTACATAAACACCCCTTTCTGCAGAAGCTCCCCATTGTGACTGAAGATAGGGGCTTCAAGCCGAGGTGAGGAAGTGACTGTATCCTCGTGACGTTCTGTGTTCTGGCCCAGTGGTGGTCATGACAACGGAGGCTGGGTGGGGGCATCTTGCTGGGATGGAGCAGTAGAGTTTTAAGGGGAGGGGGGACAAGGGGTCGATGTTATTGCACTGAAATGGCAGGTTATTCAGTCACTCCGTCCCTTTCTGTAGGGGTGAATGAGCCACATGTAATAGCATTCTGATTCACAAATCATGACAACTATCCACTTTTTTTATTCATCTTCTAATGTTTTCTTTAAGGCTAATATTGGTTCAACATGCCCTGGAAGGTCCTTGAACGACCCATAATATAAAGGTGTGTGCGGGGGTGTGTGGCAACGAAATCCCCCTCAACGCTCCTCCTGGCTCCTGGGGATGGTGGGGACCATGGGAGTTCCCCTGTTGCATTGTGGGTGATGGAGCGGTCTGTGTTGAAGGTGACCCGGAATGGATGTAGGTCTGTTGGAGGTGTGAGTGTGTGAGTTCTCTCTGTGACCCAACCAGTACCATACCCACCAGGGAGGCACTGTCAGCCCAGTCCTCGCTCTCTTGCTGGCGGATTCTGCTGGGGCTCGCCGATGGATGAATCATTCACCCCGATGATGAGAGAGAGAGAGAGAGAGAGAGAGAGAGAGAGAGAGAGAGAGAGAGAGAGAGAGAGAGAGAGAGAGAGAGAGAGAGAGAGAGAGGCAGAGAGAGGCTTATGCTCTATGGATTTGTACAGAGGAAACTGCATATTTTCTTGTTTCTGTCAATGACTTTGGAACGCAACGTGTGTGTGTGTGTGTTGTCGCCGCGGTTTGTTTGTGTGTGTGTGTGTGGGCCCCCCTAACCCTGTGTGTGTAGGTTGAAAGGGATTGGCCAAAGAGTGAAGGTCTTCCTTCATAGTAGTCTCCCGGTTGTGCTGTGTCAGCATCTCTCTCTGGCTCTCCCCCGGGCTGCAGATCGGCTGCCTGGGTGTGACACACGGTCATGTGACAGCAGCCTCTGGACCAATCAGCCTCGAGCCTCGAACACCCTGTGTTGTATAGCCTATGTATGTGTGGACAGAGAGAACCATTACTGATGAACTGTGTGGTTCGAGAACATTACTGAGGAACTGTGATCACAGAACCATCACTGAGGAACCATGAAGTCAGAGAACCATTACTGAGGAACTGTGTGGACAGAGAGAACCATTACTGAATAACTGTGTTCACAGAACCATTTCTGAGGAACTGTGTGGACAGAGAGAACCATTACTGAGGAACTTTGTTCATAGAACCATTACTAAGGAACACGAGGACAGACCAGAGGCGGTCACCGTTCAGTGAGCTGAAAAAGAAGAAAAACGTTGTAAAATAGGTTGATGTGACATTTTGTTGTGTCGGTTCCAACAAGACAGTTTATATGAAATTAAACTGGCCTCAGAGAATGAGACTGAAAGGAGAAACAACCTCTCCCTTTCAATAGTCGGTGGACTAGCCAATTTGGGGAATGCGTAGCATGTCTAGCCTGGAGCATCACTTTGTGGTTCCGATACTGTATCTCCCGACCTATTTCTCATTCTGCCCAGCGCTCAGCCTATCTGGGTCTAGGACAACTTGTTAAGAGGATTCAATTTATTCTAGGTCTTTGTTAAATACCTCATGCTTAATGGGATATACCACAATATCGTGTTGAAGGGAATGAAAATCTGTAACCCTGTCTGACCATTTTCTTGACTTATAAATCGTATCTGTCAAGTCGTCCATCTTGGATCTATTTTGATTGTGTCGGCTGGCATCTGTGCCCAACTACACAGCACCTTGCCTTTCATATTCGTCTGCAGCAGCCTGGGGTCAACTCAGAAATATTCCCTGCCTGGCCTAAGCTACGCACCTTCTTCAAATATAGTAGTAGTGACCAATCGCTGCCTCTTCTTCTTTCTCTCTGTCTGTCTCTGTCTCTGTCTCTCTCTGTCTCTCTCTGTCTCTCTCTCTCTCTCTCTCTCTCTCTCTCTCTCTCTCTCTCTCTCTCTCTCTCTCTCTGTCTCTCTGTTTCTCTGTCTCTGTCTCTGTCTCTGTCTCTCCATCACTCCCTCTCTCTCTTTCTCGTTTCTCGCTCCCTCTCCGTTACTCTCTCATTATCTTTTTGCTCTCTCTCTCTCTCTCTCTCTCTCTCTCTCTCTCTCTTAGCAACACATGGTGAAGGCATCACAAATAAACTGGCCTATACTGGCCAGTAACAACCAACTGGGATTATGACGGAAGAAAGAGGAGCCAAAAGACATTTGTTATATCATTATTGTTATGCTACCTAGTGTACTGTCCGTTGATTTTGCTTCATAAGGAATTAGTTTGAGGATGATTTGATGGAGGGTGAAAAAAGGGAAATGGGTTTGTGTGTGCATGCCATACATACATGTACACTGTGCATGAACAAGTGTTTAAGGTGTATAAAGACAATGTTGCATGTTCTATGTGGGCTGTGTGTTGAGTTGTTTGCGTAAGAGACCTCCCACACAGGCTGAGAGCAGAACACGACGCGCTGTTCTGGTGATGGGTGGCGGGGGTGGGGGTGCGGGTGGGGGGGGGGGGGACACGAACACAGCTGCTCTCTCTCTCCCATCTCTCACTCTCTCATCTCTCACTCTCTCCGTCTCTCTATCTCAATCTCTGTCTCCCTCTCCGAATCACTCACTCCATCATAGTCTCTGATAACTTAATTCTCAATATATGTCTCTCCCTCTTCCACTCTCACTCACTCACTCATTCAGTCACTTACTCACCCACTCACTCACTCACTCACTCACTCACTCACTCACTCACTCACTCACTCACTCACTCACTCACTCACTCACTCACTCACTCACTCACTCACTTACTCACTCACGCACACACACACTATTTCACTCACTCACTGACTCACCCACTCACTACTCACTCTCACTCACTCACTCACCCTCTCTCTCTCTCTCCCACTCTCCCTGAGTTGTGTATCTTCCATGCTGCGTTCCCAAATACCTTTACATATCTCTCAACACAATTAGCCCTTTAGGTCGCCCGTCTGCCTTGCCTACGTCTTCTGCCTAAAGCAGCACCACACTGTATCGGCCCGGCACATTATATTCTCCGACCTCGTCAGCCTGTGTTCATTTAAACAGGTAACGGCAGAAGTGTTTTGCCTCGTCGTGTCTTTATCTCTGTATCTTTCCATAATTACTCTCTCACTCGCTCACTAACTCACTCACTCACTCACTCACTCACTCACTCACTCGCTCGCTCGCTCACTCGCTCACTCGCTCGCTCACTCACTCACTCACTCACTCACTCACTCACTCACTCACTCACTCACTCAGCCACTCACACTCTCTCTGCCTCTCTATCTCTCACACACTTGCTCACTGTCTCTCCCTCTCTCTCCCTCCCTCTCACTCACTCACACACTGAGCTCACTCACTCGCTCACTCACTCACACTCTCGGTCTCTCTTTATCTCTCTCTCACACACTCACTCACACTCTCTCTCTCTCTCCATCCCACACTTAGTCTCTAGCTCTCTCTCTGGCTCCCTCTGTGTTTCTGCCAACCCACCTCTTTTTTTTCGTTTTGGCAAGAGCAGCACCATGCAGATTTCCGGAGATGGTGCCGCCGCCGCCTCTCAGAAACACAGATGATCTGATGAGCCCCTTTCATTTCACTGTAGCCCTGCCTACAACCCGTTTGTTTGCATTGTCGAGGAAATCTTGCGATTCCCTTTTGCGCTTTACGATTCATACGTCTACGACGCATTAACATTGTAAGCCTAGTATTTTTGTAGCAACAAATGCTTGATAATTCAGTCAAATGATTCACCGATAATTGAAACATTTGAAGGGTTGAATTATCGACAGATGGATTGATCGACTAGTCAATGATTGTATTCGCTTTCAAGACGTTTCCTGCTCCTTACTCTCTAGGACTTCAGTGAGTGCCCCATCTCCACACTCGGTATATTTTTAGTGCGTACACACACACTCTCTCTCGCCCCCAGGCCCTGTGACAACGCATGGCTTTCTGTTAGGGGAGGGGACTCATTGTACCGGAACAAGAAGAACTCATCATTTATTAAACCCGGAGTTACTAGGGCCTACACACATGCTTACTGCCTACTACCCACAATGCCCCTGGGCGGCTCTAAATGAACCAGGTCGCCTGCGTGCCCTACAGTTAGTGTCGACGAAAACTCATGAGCACCACGCCATGACCCCTCTCAGTGCTGCGCGAGAGTTATTTTTTGTTCTTCGATAAAGAGCCTTTGTCAACAAGTCATATCGGTCATCACAGAGGGATGATGTCAACGGGGAACAGAAGGGGCAGTCCGTCCGGTTCCACGTTCGGTGGTTCCTACGGCGGTGCGGTCCTCTTAAAGGGACCTCTCTCCCCTCTGCTTATCACCCCGATTATCACCTCCAGCCTTCCTCTCGCAGTCGACTAGAGCCCTGGGTACCGTGGTAACGGGAGACGGAGGGGTGATGATCTTTGGTCAGGAGGCTTCGCATTGTAAAGGATGGAGGGGGTCTCATCCATTGTTTTGTTTTGGTATCCGTCAGTCTTTTCGTTGGTCTCTGTGGTGAATGGTTGGGTTCTGTGTGTCTGTCCCAGTGGACTTTGCGCATACAGCGGTGGTCAGGCTGGGTTGAAGCGAGTCCATCACACACACACACACACACACACACACACACACACACATACACACACACACACACACACACACACACACACACACACACTAGTCACACGTACACACAGTCACACACACACACTAGTCACACGTACACACAGTCACACACACACACAAAGACACACACACACACACACACACACACACACACACACACACACACACACACACACACACACACACACACACACACACACACACACACACACACACACACACACACACACACAGAGACACACACACAGAGACACACAGAGACACACACACAGAGTCCCTGGCCACTTCAGGCCTGGCCCCTAGAGGCCTTGGAGGCCTCGCAGACCGCTGCTGCCCATGAGCTCACCTATAACAGGAAGTGACCTCAGCAGCTGACATAATGTAGATGCCGGTTGCAATTCCACACCAAGCCCATACTGGGAAAATGCGCTATGGATTGAGGGTGAGGACACCATAACACATGGAAGTTACCGTGACGACAGAAATAAATAGTTGTTCCATAGGGGATGATAATATGGTGCCTTTTCTTTTCTTCAGATGGTAGTGATTACATAAGCCATTACTGCACAGAGCTCTGGATTATGTCGATGAAGCTATAGTCAACTTTATGGAGATGTAAGGACATGCATGTCTGCGGTGAAGGTTCTTGGTAGAGATTCTGTAAATCTTATCCAGGAGATCACCCTTGGCATTTGTATTTCGCGTGCAAAATGTTTATTATTCATAATGTAATATTTTATTTAGTGACTGGGTCGCCCTGTTCCTCAGAGTGGGACTGCTCCAAGGCTGTGATACGAGCATATGTTCAATTGGTTGAATCCTCGTCGTGGATCTTTAGTTCTGCAGAGCCAGTGACCAGGGGCGACTCCCTCAATGTGCCCACTTCCTGCCGCGGACAAAGAGAGACCACGATCAAAACAGGAAGCATTGTTCTAAAAACTGTCCCGTGCTGTTCATTCTTCGTTTTGGGTTAAGCATTTTTTTGGTTTTATTTTTAGTTACAGGACAGGCTTGCTTATCTGGAACCTATATTTAAATGGACAAGGATCTACAGTATATTATTTGTGGTCATATCAGGAGGGAAAGGATGCTTGAAAGATCTACAGTGAACACACGTGTATGCATATATGTGGTTCATTGAGCCAAAGTATTTTAGGGCATTCTTTAATTATTATTATCATGGGAGTTGATATGAGCTCATTCATATATACAATTGGTTCAAGGTGAACAAAGATATCCCTTAAAGTTGGGTAAAGATAAAGAAATAAATCCTTGATGTGTTGTTCTCCGGAACGATTCTTAATGTAGTAGCCTAGAAAACATGTGCATGGATTCAATTTATACAGGCCTTTACAATTTTAAATGCGCTATTGATATTACGATTTTAATAACCCTAGCCCTATATAGAATAGAACAATTTAAAGTGAAAGCAGAAACTCTGAAAGAGATTGTTCATAAATGAGGTAATGAACAATAACACACTGCTGTCTCTCTCTATGTTGTTTTTTCGCTCTCTTTGGGTCTCTTTTTCTCTTACACTCTCTGTGTGTCTCATTGTATCTGAGACCTCTCTCTCACTCTCTCTCTCGCTCTCGCTCTCGCTCTCTCTCTCGCTCTTTCTCTCTCTCTCTCTCTCTCTCTCTCTCTCTCTCTCTCTCTCTCTCTCTCTCTCTCTCTCTCTCTCTCTCTCTCTCTCTCTCTTTTACACTCTCCTTTTCTCTTTCTCTCTCATTGTCTTCCTCTCTCTCTCTGGTGGGTTTGGGTGAAAGTGCCCGAGGGTGTCTGTGTACTTAAATGTGCACATCCTTTTACACGTGTGTGTGTGTATGTGTGTGTGTGTATGTGTGTGTGTGTGAGTGTGTGTGTGTGTGTGTGTGTGTGTGTGGGTGTGTGTGTGTATGTGTGTATGTGTGGCTGTTCTTGTATACGTGTTCGTCATTGTTTATAGGTGCTGGGTTTATTTGTTCTCGTATTTGACTTTTGTTTAAACACACAAAGAGTAGTGAGCACTGTCCGTCGTGGGTCTACTCCTCCTTGGTTATTCTTGCATACTTAACAAAGCGCTGACCTAGTTTACCGGACAACCACAGTAAGTAGGTTTCACTGTCGGAGCAGCCTCACGCCCTTGCAGTCGGTCGTCCCCTCAGCCCGGTCGTTTAGAAGGAGACCCATCCAGGTCCTCTCTGGTTCACCCTGCAAAGGTCTGGGGGGGAAATGTGCTGTTCGAGGCACTATGCACTGCTTCTCTAGTAGTGTGGCTGATTGTGTGTGGGTGTGTGTGAGTGTGTGTGGATGTGACTGTGTAATACTGTTAATGCACCATGGATGGGTTGTGTGTGTGCGCGCGGATGAGAGTGTACGTGCATGTGCTTGCGTGCGTGTGTGCATGCGAGCGTGCCATACTGTTAATGCACCACGGATGAGTTTTGTGTGTGTGAGTGTGGGCGCAGACACACACACACACACACACACACACACACACACACACACACACACACACACACACACACACACACACACACACACACACACACACACACACACACACAAAGGCTGGGGGCCTGGTGCCAGTGCAGGGAGCCCCCTCGGTGCCCTGTGGGGACCCTAGCCACCGTCCTGCCCCACTATCCCCAGGGCAGCGCCGCTGTCCCGGGCCCAGGCCAGGGCCTTCTGGTCACCAGGCCAGCGGGCTCAGGTAGAGGGAGCCTCAGAGAGGCCCTCATCCCGCCTGTGAGTCAGGTGACTCTGGAGATGCATGGAGGAGACCTGTAGGACGGGAGCCTCGGATCTGACAGTTGGCCGGGCCTGGGGCCAGCGTGGTGAAAAGAGGGGGATGCTGTTTTATTCACGTTTGATTATTTCCACATACATTATTCATGGTTTGGGAGAGCCAGCACTGAGCTGGAGGGCTAGGCAGCCGGCTGTCCAGCATTAGCATGGTGAAAGAGAAGACAAATATCTGTTGACGCACGTGTTTGTGTGTGTGTGTGTGTGTGTGTGTGTGTGTGTGTGTGTGTGTGTGTGTGTGTGTGTGTGTGTGTGTGTGTGTGTGTGTGTGTGTGTGTGTGTGTGTGTGTGTGTGTGTGGTTTATTATGTATAGGGATTTGTGTATTTGTGTATTTTTAGGTTTCTGTTTGTGTGTGTGTATGTATGTATGTCTGTATTTTTATTTGTGAGTGTGTGTGTGTATGTATATTTAAGTGTGTGTGTTTGTGTGATGGTCATATCCCCTGCAACTCTCAGCTGGTTACTAAGCAGCATGTTAAGGACATTAAGAGGGTGTTGTTGAAATTTGTCAGAGCAAATATTTCTGGGGCTGATTTATCTTCCTCCTGTGTCGGTTTGCATTGCACAGCTACGGGCCTGTCTGACCTCCCCAGGAATTACATAAATAAACCCTAATAACATTGCATTTATTCTGCAGTTATGTTCAATAAATCTGATGACTAATACGTTCTCTTCTTCAATAACATCATAGCCTTGATTATTGTGTGTGCGAGTGTGTGTGTAAGGCAGCTTGTCGAGCATTCCTGTGTGTTTGTGTTGACAAGTGACAGAGTGTGTGTGTGTGTTCACGTGTGTGTATATCTATGCTGGTGAGTATGCGTGTGTGTTCCTGTTAAAAAGGGACAGAGAGCATATTTGTGTCTGCCTGCGTGTGTATGTGTGTGTGTCGCATTTTGATCACGCAGGCAGCGTCAGCAGACCCCCCCCCCCCCCGCCCCCACCCCACTGTATTTTCCCTCAGGACTCATTGGGAGTCTCGTCACACGCGCTCACAGAACAACCACCAGTCACCTTCTCACCTCTGAGCGCCGGGCTTGCCTCACCTCGAGGTCCGACGGACCCCGTAGCAGTGGGAGCCGTTCTGCTCCGTGACGTCTCGCTCCAACATCTACATTATGAGTCGACGCACGCGTTGACGTGCAGATAAAGAGCTGGGCCGGTATCTCCGTGGAAGGAAATACCAGCGGCCGAACACAAACATAGCTCACGCAGAACGGAGGTCTGCCCGCCTTGATCCCATCTGTCAGCCTTCAGACCAACGTCGACTTCATTTGACCTCTGAAGCGTGCACCCAGATATGTTGTGCTGCTTCCTCTGGGAGATCTATTTGATGTGGGGGTACGTTCTTATAATGCAATGCTAGCCCGCTGTCTAACCCTAGCCCTAGTTTTTTAATGTTGTTGGACGGACTAGATTCTGGTCACAGGACAAACAGTCTAACAGTTTTAAGTAGCAGCCGCTTTTGTCGAAACTTTCGATAAAAGCGGTTGCTACATAAAGTGTTAGATACAAGTTACTAATCAGACGGTTGTGGTTTGGCTCCTTGCTCAAGGATGCCTATGGCTAGACTGCAGAGGGTGGGGTTGAAACTCACAACCTTTTGGCTGGGAAACAAACACTGCTCACAATCTAACAGCACACGACAACAAGCGATTCATCATCCATCCCAGAGGAATGTAACTGTCCTCCTCACTATGAAACCAACATACTCCCCCCCTCACATCTTAAGATCCTCCCTCAACCATTTCTCAGTCCCAGCTGTGCTTCTCAAGCCACACTGGGTGTGTGTGTGTGTGTGTGTCTGTGTGTGTGTGTGTGTGTGTGTGTGTGTGTGTGTGTGTGTGTGTGTGTGTGTGTGTGTGTGTGTGTGTGTGTGTGTGTGTGGGTGGGTGGGTGGGTGGGTGGGTGGGGGTGTGTGTGTGTGTGTGTGTGTGTGTGTGTGTGTGTGTGTGTGTGTGTGTGTGTGTGTGTGTGTGTGTGTGTGTGTGTGTGTGTGTGTGTGTGTGTGTGTGTGTGTGTGTGTGTGTGTGTGTGTGTGTGTGTGTGCGCGCGTGTGTGTGTGCGCGTGTCTGTTCGGTCTCTGTGTGTGTGTGTGTGTGTGTTTGTTTGTTCTGTGTGTGTGTATTTTCGTTCTGTGTGTTTGTGTGTTTGTTCTGTGTGGTCTGTGTGTGTGTGTGTGTTCGTTCTGCACGTGTGTGCTTGTGTGTGTGTGTGTGTGGGGTGCCAGAGGCTCCTAGGGGACATGTTCAGTGAGCCAACCGAAAGCCAGAGAGACTGTGACGAGCTCCCAGCTGCTCAGCGGGGCTCCGGGGCCCCTGGGTGGACCCGGAGTCACTCATGTGACCATCTGTCTCAAGGAGTCTCCACACAGAGCAGCAGCAGTTGTGGCTTCATGGCCTCCCGGGTTCTGAGTACAAGGAGGCGGCTGATTGGGCCGTAGCAGGGACGGGAACAAAGATGGGTGGTCTCCCTTCTGGCATGGGATTGGTCGGTCCACATTCCATTCATTCATCCCTCTAACTATTTTTAGTATGTAGTGTTAGCCGATTATTTGTATCCAAGGTGAAGGTTAATTGGCACAGGTCGTTAAGGAGCAGGTGGAGGTTAGGCGAATGAATCGCTGGAGGATCTACAGGTAAGTCTTCAGACCTTGGAGGCTGAACGCAGGACCACTCAGATGGGAATAGACCCGCCCTAGGCACTTCACTACACTACACTACACAGCATCCTCGCATACCATACCTTCCCTCGTAACGTTCCCTCTCGCTCTCATCCATTATTCCACATGCGTCTGAAGGCCGGCTCTGTTGTAACACACATGTTGACCCAGTTCCCAAGAGACTCCTCCCCTGCTCCAGCATGTCTCTCAGCTCCGTCTCTCGCTGGGTTGATGGCACGTCTCATTAGAGCTCCGTGCGTTCGTGGGCACAGTGCTGTATGTTTGCATTGTGGGGTTGCGTACACACACACAACACAGATGCAAGGCTGTCGACATCGTTCAAAGGAACAGTTTGAGTGGTTTGGTTCCCGTGAGGAAATTGCATGTTGTCCTTCTGCCGTCAACGTCAGGGTATTTCTGTTGAATCCCCAAACAATAAAGCCCGTTCTGCCGCTGCTATATTTAAACCACTTTCTCGGCGTGCAAGAAATACTTTTTTTCGGAATTGTATTTAGATAATTGATATACACAAAATGCTATTATGCTGATTGGCATAGGTCTTGTAGGGGGACAATCCCAGGAAGTGGCTGGGCAGACAGGCACGGGAAATGGGCGTGTGTGTGTGCGTGCGTGTGTGCCCGCTCGTGTGTGCGTGGATGCCTTCTTGAGTGTGTGTGTGTGTGTGTGTGTGTGTGTGTTTGTGTGTGTGTGTGTGTGGCTGATGGGCAATTTACTTGGAGGGGGGGGACGACAGATTGGAGCCATGTCACCAAGAGGTCAGTCTGCCTAGAGTCAGGCTCCCTTGGCTCCGAACCAGTCGCCTCATTCAGGGCAGGAAGTACCTGATGCTACCCCCCCCCCCCCCGGATCTGATTAACCCACGCTGGATTATGGACCTGGGAGGGCGCTTGGCACAGATGAGCCGTGGGTGTCTTTAAGGCTTAAGGCTCATTACCACCCTAGTAAAAGGCTGTTGGACTGTGCTCACAAGACCCAACTCAAACCACCATTACCACACGAGACATCGAGAACCTTTGGATTTGCAGATTCGGCTTAAAGCTAATTGGAAATAAAATGCGTGGATGTAAATGAGGAACTGATTTTGGGATCCTGAATTTCAAACAGGAACAGTGATGTTTGAATGTTCGTTCCGCACACCAACACATGTTCCCGTTCAGAATGTTTTGAATGGGAGCTGTAGTCTAACAAAGACCAGTTGTGTTGACCTCAGAGAAACGCAACATTTTCACCTCATCCTATGTCACTCCTAACACACTACATCTGGCTCAGATTCCTTCTTCGTGGGAGTCAGCTGTTGTGGATGTTGTGCAACCATCGTGGGTCTCCTCAGACGGACACACCACGGCGAATCGCTCAAAGGTCCCGCGGGTTTAGCAGAATGTGCCTCAGTGTCCCAGGGAGAGGATGATGATACACTAACACCACCAAGCCAGCCGGTGCACGCACACACACATCCTCGTTTGTAGTGGGACACCCCAGCCCTCCAGATGTGTTTTAACATTCGGCTTGTTTCATTCAATCACCCCCCGGCCACCCTACCCCAGGGCCCTTGTCACCACGCCGACCGCATCAACAGAACATCCGGCTCCACTCTGAGATCTCTGGGGACACAGAACAAGAGAGGGGAACCCCCCCCCCCCCCCTCATGGAGATAATACTGGTCACCGAGGCGAGGAACATGAGGTTTATGATGCTCAGCGTCAGTAGTGGGGGGGAGGGGAGAGAGAGTGCATTGCCCAACAGTTATTGCTGTGATCCGGAGCAATGGAAGCCAGGCGACGAGTGACATGGCACAACATGGGACTCATTATCGAGTTAGATGCGAGTTGAATTCCTACCTCATGTTGAATGCAAGGACCACCACTGTCGATGAGGTCATTGTGAGGGATGGGATGAAATCATGATGGGCAAAATAATCCATATCGCTATCGGCCAATTAACGTGATACCGATGCATCTTTAGTAAAAGCTTTTTGGTTTCCCTGGGTTTGCCGTCTCAGAACAGCACACGAGGCAGTCCAGTACTGTTGCTTGTTTCATTCAATCCCCCCCCGGTTTCATTCAATCCCCCCCCAGTACTGTTGCATTGTCATGCTTTAGTTTGCAGGTTCACATGTTGACTGACCTCCTTAACTCCTAGTTTGTTTGTTTGTCTTGTTTTGTCTCAACAGGGCAGAGAAAACAGAGCCGTTGAGCGATGACCTGTTACAGGTGAGGTGTTGTGTGTGTGTGTGTATGCGTGTGTTTGTCTTTCTGTGTGTGTATGCACATAAAAAACACACCAAAAAAAACAAGGACTTAATAGTGATGCCATTAAAGATGTAACCGGGTAGCTTTATATCTTGCTACTCATTAAATTAAAACAACAAGTGTTTAGCCTTAATAGTTCATCTGTTATCAGTGTCATACAGGGTTAGGGTTAGGGTTAGTTGTTTCATTGGTTGCAGGTTTGCTGATGTGTATGTGTCTGCCCACGCTGGTCCTTCCTGACCGCAGGTGGAGAAGCGTCTGGACCTCGTCAAGCAGGTGACCCACAGCACTCACAAGAAGCTGACGGCCTGTCTCCAAGGGCAACAAGGGGCCGAGGGGGAGAAGAGATCCGTCAAGTCCCCGTCGGTGAGTGGGCGCGCCGTAACACACACACCGCTGTAGGCAGTGACAGACACCGAGACCCCCGGCAGAGCTGTGATGGAAACTGAACCGTGCCGTGGTCCCCGTGTAAGGGAAATGAGAAAGAGAGAGGAGACGGATGCACAAGGAACTAACAACAGGACACCCACAACATACACACAACATCCAAACATGTACAGTGTACACATGCTTACACACAGCGGCACATCTGCACACACAAACACACACACACACATATCACACAGCCACACACACACACACACACACACACACACACACACACACACACACACACACACACACACACACACACACACACACGTACACACACACACACACACACACAGACACAGAGTCAGACAGCCACACACACATACACACACACACACACACACTACACACAGCCACACACGCAAACACACAAACACACATGCAACACACACATACAACACACCAACACACACACACACACACACACACACACGCACACACACACAATAATAGGGTAACGTAATAGGGTGTGTTTTGTGTGTTTAGAAGAAGCTGCCCCTCACCATGCTGGCCCAGTGTCTGGTGGAAGGAGCCGCCGTACTGGGGGACGACTCCCTCCTGGGGTAAGTGGGAGGCTATCTCTCTCGTCCTCTCTCTCTCTCTCTCTCTCTCTCTCTCTCTCTCTCTCTCTCGGTCTCTCTGTGTCTCTCTGTCTCTCTGTCTCTCGGTCTCTCGGTCTCTCGGTCTCTCGGTCTCTCTCTCTCTCTCTCTCTCTCTCTCTCTCTCTCTCTCTCTCTCTCTCTTTCCCTCTCTTACTTTCCCTCTCTCACACACACACACACACTCGTCCCCTCTATCTCTTATTGACTCTCTGTTACACACAAGCAATTGACACAAACTCTCACACTCTCACACACACACACACACACCCCCACACACACAGGCCACCTTTCCTTATTGATTGCCTCATCGACGCGTGCGGTTCCATGGAGCGTGACGCCCTGTGACTTTGTGGTGACGGACAGGAAGATGCTGACGCTGTGCGGGGAGACGGAGGAGAGTCTGGCCCAGGAGCTGCTCCAGTTTGAGGTCCAGATAGAGAGGGACGTGGTGGAGCCCCTCTTCGTGCTGGCCGAGGTGAGGCCGAGACGAACCGAGCTGCTGCCGTGAGCTTGACTCTGTGTTGGCAAATACACCGATTCTGTAATGCTTCCGACATTAGTCCATGTTATTAATGCACCGCTGTCTGGGAGGTTAAACCATTGTCGCTCCTGGCTTCAATGAAACTCTTTTACTGGTCATTTTAATCTTTGTTGTGGTTCACATCCGAGGCAAGGAGGTGCTCAGGATTCTTTGGCGGAATCTGTGTTTAATTGGTCGATAATTTAGGTCAATTACAGTATATTGGTTACAGAGATCTTAGTGAAGCGAGAAGAGACTGTTACGATGTTTTAATCACCCAGGCCGGTATTGTGCTCTAAGTGTTCAAAAATAACCAACCACCCTGATATTTTCCACACAAAAAAAACGGGTTTGCGTTATTCCACAATCCAGTGTGTCTTCCATCATGCAGGTGGACATCCCCAACATCCAGAAACAGAGGAAGCACTTAGCGAAGCTGGTCCTGGACATGGACTCCTCCCGGACAAGGTGAAGGGAGGTGACACCTCGGGCCTTCTCCTAGGTCCTTCCCGCAGGAGGTCACATGTCACTTCGGGGCCGTTCGAGACGTATTGGGGGTTGATGATATCAGGGTGGGTGGTGGTGAACTACATGTCGTGTGAGCTGTTGGTTCTGAATACCCCCCGTGTCCGTAGGTTCCACCAGTCGTCCAAGTCCTCCAGCCACCCCAGCACTCTGCAGCCCGGCGCCAAGGCCGAGTCCCTCCGGGAGGAGATGGAGGAGGCGGCCAACCGGATGGAGATCTGCAGGGTGGGTGACCCGTCGGAGCCCCCCCAGCCGCGTCTGATCGTCGCCTCGTCCCGTACGCCCCGGCTGAATCTGTTCTTGTCTTTTACTTCCCTCTCTCAGGATCAGTTGTCAGCAGACATGTTCAGTTTTGTGGCCAAAGAAATGGACTATTCAAATTACTTTCAGACGGTGAGCCTTGACCTTCGAATCACCTCCAGAGTGAGTTCTGAATGATGCTACAAATATGGTCACATGTATATTTCTCCTTTCTGCTTCCAGTTGATAGAAATCCAGGCCGAGTACCACAGGAAGTCGTTAGAGATCCTCAACAGTGTTCTGCCCCAGATTAAAGCACAGCAAGGTGACTCATACACACTGTTGGCCCAAAGCCTACAGTGTTTCTAGTGTTCGTCTCTGTGAGTGTATGCTTTCCATTCGTCATGCATGGTGATTCGGATATTCATCACGTTTGTGAGTGTGGGGGCACACCCCATGGTGTGCTGCACAGTGTGATGCTAGCATCCCCTGTGTTGTGGCGCAGAGTGTGATGCTAGCACTGCAGCCCCTGTGTTGTGGTGCAGTGTGATGCTAGCAGCCTCTGTGTACTGGTGCAGTGTGATGTTAGCAGCCCCTGTGGTGTGGTGCAGTGTGATGCTAGCTGCCCCTGTGCTGCAGAGTGTGATGCTAGCTGCCCCTGTGGTGTGGTGCAGTGTGATGCTAGCAGCCCCTGTGCTGCAGAGTGTGATGCTAGCAGCCCCTGTGCGTGGAGCAGAGTGTGATGCTAACAGCCCCTGTGCGTGGAGCAGAGTGTGATGCTAGCACCCCCTTTGTTGTGGTGCAGAGGCGTGGGTGGAGAAGCCGTCCTTCGGGAAGTCCCTGGAGGACCATCTGAACATCAGCGGCAGGGAGATCGCGTTCCCCATCGAGGCCTGCGTCACCATGCTGCTGGAGTGTGGCATGCAGGAGGAGGTGTGAGCCCCCATATGTTTAATATGTATACATAACCTACGTATAGCACACACAACGTACATGTAACATCAGTAGCGTACCGTAGGGTTTAAGTCAGGGCCTTCAGTAACGAACTCCACCAACGGCCAACCCCCAAACACTTTGACATGCACACAAAATGAGGTGCCGATACAGCCAACACAGCCGCAATATGCGCTACTGCATAACATCCACAACAAGAAAGTTGATCTTCAGCAACAACAACAGCGCACACACGCACACCACTTTGCATTACCGCAGATATGGAGTAATGCAGCATCACCATCAGGGGCCGTATTCACAAAGGATTTTAGGGCTAAAAGTAGATCCTAACTGGCGAATTTAGGAGTAACTCCTAAAAATAATGGGCGTGTCACTCTTAAATTTAGGACTCCTAACTTTTTTCACTAAGAGCAATTCACAAAGTATTTTAGGCCTAAAAGTAGCACCTAAGTCTGGGAGAGCCTCAAGAGGACTCCTAACTCAGTAAGACCTATTCACAAAGAATCGTAAATGCCTGCGAGACGAAATGTTAGGCCGGGTATTAAACTTGTTGTGGAGTTAATCGCGATGCAATAACATCCCCAACTAACAGGAATAATCCGATTAGTCCCGAAATAAAATGTTTGGCCACACTACGTTATTTAGCAACAGGGGAAATGCAACCTTGCAATGCCGACGATTTAAAAATATCGCAACCATCAGTCAGCCGTGCCATAAACTTTCCTTTGGACATTCAACAATTACAGAGGATCAAAGTCAACTTCATGGCAATTGCAGGTATGCCCGGTGTGGTCGGTGCTATTGACGGGACGCACATAAAAATAATTGCGCCATCAAAAGACGAGGACGTGTTCGTCAATAGGAAGAAAGTGCATTCCATCAACACGCAGGTTGTTAGCCTACTGTATGTTGTTGCAAAGTGGCCTGGATCTTCAGCTACCCATGATTCGCGCATTTTAATGGGGAGCGGTCTGAGGCAGCTTTTTGAGATGTACCAGTTGGGTGTCACTTGCTGGGAGACAGTGACTATCCATGCAAGACGTGGCTCTAGACACCCTACCTCTTTGACGCCTTTTATTTGTTGAATCCATATTATTGTTTACTGATTTCTTCCATATATGGTAGAGCACACAAACATACACGAAATGTTGTGGAGAGAGGAATTGGGCAGATGAAACGTCGGTTCATGTCCTCCACGGCGAAATACGCCTCACCCCAGAGAGGGCAAGCACAGTAATCACTGTATGTGCCATTCTACACAACCTCTGCAAGCGGAGGAACATTCCACAGCCAGACGATGACGATGACGATGATGATGATGATGATGATGATGATGATGATGATGATGATGATGATGATGATGATGGCGATCAACATGACAATGAATTTGGCCGTGTGGAACCGAGTGGACTGGCATTTAGGGATCACTTTGAAAACACATTTAGGTTAACACCTTGGCACAAATCAGTCAACACGTGTGTAGTTCATAACATTTATTTTCTTTTAAATTTTACGTATTTTTATTGTTTGCTTTCTCTCTCTCTTGAACGTGCAGGCCACAACGTCATTATCGTGGTCTGCACAAAATTGTCATTATGCGTGTATCCGCTAACTGCACTACAACTACTTAATAGGAATTAATTTCTAGCCTAGGCTATTTCCTTGTTTTTCGGTGATTCAGTGGGCTCGTCTGAACAACCAAACACCGAACTGAACGCTTCTAAACTCGTGCACGAGAATTGACGTAATCCATAGCAACGGCGCGTCACTCTTAGTTCACTCTTTGTGATTTATCCTTAGTAAGAGTAGGTCTCAGCGGCTTTGTGAATAACTTTTAAGAAAAAACTCCTACGTAAAATGTTTTAGCGCGAGTTAGGAGCACTCCTAGCGGTAAGATAAAATGCTTTGTGAATACGGCCCCTGATCTTTTCTTATGTCACTCTGCAACCAGATTGCACGTCACACACATGACACAAAAGTGTTCACAGTTATTGTTATTTTCACCGGATGATTTCGTAACTTCAACGGATTCAATAAAGTAGCCTATAGTGACAATATTACAAGTGCAACGCCAGTTCAATAACAAAAATGAAACATACAAGCAGGCCTTTATGGCACATATTTTACAACAGCTATTCCAGCCAGAATATTAAGCCCACAGGAGTAGTAGTGAACGGGTTCATTTAATATGCTTATTTCATATATTATGGCGCTGGCCATAGTAGGTCACTATCAACTCTGTCACTACCGCCAACGATTCAAAATTCGCTGATGACATCACCGGGCGCCAGCGCCGAATATTGCTGGGCCCTGGGGGCGTACTATTACTACACATCAACATTTGTTTGGCTGATTACACACGTCAGTCAAATTTATTATCCAATGGGAGGTGGCAGCTTCAGCGAAAGGCTAGCAATACTTTTAGTGCTGGCCCCGCTGGTCCATGTTACCTAGCTTTGATGCGTTATTCAGCTGAGCTCAGTCTTACAAAAAAAAAAACGGTTTTCCTTCTGGAATTATGGAATTAAGATGCGTTCAGACACAAATTAATGTATTTTTGAAAATAATAATATCTATATATTATTTAAATGTTGACATGGCCAGCAGAGAAGGCCCTGCTGGCCCTGACGGCCCACCACTGTGGAACATACACGTCTCGTAACGCAACATACGCATAGCATACCGGGGCATACACGTAACAAGCAGGACACATCTGCGCAATATACACGTGTGTGTGTGTGTGTGTGTGCGTGTGTGTGTGCGTGTGTGTGTGCGTGTGCTTGTGTATGTACGTATGTGTAGGGCTTGTTCAGGGTGGCGCCGTCGAACTCGAAGCTAAAGAAGCTGAAGGCGTCGCTGGACTGTGGGGTTCTGGATGTGCTGGAATACTCTGCTGACCCCCACGCCATCGCAGGTGACTGGCACCCACACACACACACAAACACACACACACACACACACACACACACACACACACACACACATACACATACACATACACATACACACACACACACACACAACCACACTCTCATAATGACTTGTTCAAAGCATCGCCATGACAACATCGCCTCTGCTCATCTTCCGGCTGCTTCTATACCGCTCCGTGGTCGAGCCATGCTTAAAACAAGCCAGCGGGTGTTTCCCCCCTCTGCTCCCAGTTCTGAATGAAGAGGGAAAAGGATTAAAACAAAGATTTAATTTAGATATCCCGATGTTTGTGTCTCGGTTTTTTGGACCTAACGATGTTATCAGGGCTATTATTTCCCCAGACTGCTAAGCATAACATCGACGGAGCAGCTCTCCTCTACGTGTTGTCTTGCGGGCGAGTCCCTCTGCTATCGATGTCGCTGTGCAGCTCTCAAGTGCGACTCTGAGTAGAACAGAGCAGAGCCACGGGGACACAGCACTCAGTCCCTCCAGGGCGCCGCCTGAGGTTTGCCCTCGTGTCTAAAGACTTGTTCTGCTGTCGCTCCCCTTCAGGGGCTTTGAAGTCATACCTCCGTGAGCTCCCCGAGCCGCTGATGACCACCGAGCTCTATGATGAATGGATCCAGGCTTCAAAGTAAGTGCGCGCCGGGGGGGGCTATGACTCAATGTCAGAAACGCTCTTGTGATGATGTGCAGCGTTGGTCGAAAGAAAGTAGACCTTCACGTTGGATTATTGTATTATTATTTCCAAGAGAATGTTTTTACGTAGAATATTATGGATTGGATTAGTGTTAAAGATGTTAAAGATGTCTGGCTCTGTGTTTCCCTCTCAGTCTTCAGGATTTGGAGAAGAGGCTACAGGGTTTACTGTGCGCCTGTGAGAAGCTCCCCACAGACAACTTGAACAACTTCCGGTCAGTGAGACTCTCTCTCTCTCTGCTTGCTGGCTGCTGAGCCCGACACTGCTCACAGACACGTAGTTATAATAACTACTAGATACAGAGCCGTAGCTGTGGATGAATATCACCAGCGGGCTTGATCCGGCTGACGGATCGAGGTGTTGAGCCTAACGTGAGACGTGGTGTTCTTAGATTGATGGAGCTGAGATTCAGGTCCTTGAGCCAGGATGTACAGACCGTCCTACGCACACCTCAGGGCCTTCAGCATAGCGTCTGGACGGATTGTCTCGTCGCATCTTTGTCAACATCGAAGAGAGCTCTACTATCTGAAGTCAGAATTAGACATGGCTGACTGCACATGCTGCAGGTGGAGGGGCAGATGGAGGTTTTGCTCTGTGTCTTTGTGTGTGTGTGTGTGTGTGTGTGTGTGTGTGTGTGTGTGTGTGTGTGTGTGTGTGTGTGTGTGTGTGTGTGTGTGTGTGTGTGTGTGTGTGTGTGTGTGTGTGTGTGTGTCTTTGTGTATCTGCGTGATTGTGTCTGTGTTTGTCTGTGTTATCTCGTCTACTTGTATGTGTTTGTGTGTGGGTGTGTGCGTGTGGGTGGGTGTGTGCGTGTGGGTGTGTTATCTTTGTTGGCTGGGTATCAATGCAATCTGGATTAACCATGCTTTGGAATTTAATTGGCAAAGACAAAATACATTGTTTTTCTGTATTATTGCAATATTTCAAAGATGTAATGAGGCATTCATCCGACATAATGACTATGATATACTGGTATAACAAATGAACATCTGGTAATGAAACACTTTTGACTTTGACGTTTGACTGTCAAATAATATATGAAACATAAGCTCAAATCCCTTTCTTGTCACTTTTAGATACCTGATCAAATTCTTATCCAAGCTGACCGAGTACCAAGACGCCAACAAGATGACCCCGGGCAACATGGCCATCGTACTGGGGCCCAACCTGCTGTGGACGCACACCGACGCGTACGTGCCGCTGCTCGCTGACACAACTACGTCCGCAAGGACGTTGTCTACCCACATACATGGGTGCCAAATGGGTTTGGTTTGTAGTTTCAAGTGATGGTTCCCTCTCTCGGTAGAAACATAACGGAGATGATGACCACGGTGTCGCTGCAGATCGTGGGCATCATCGAGCCGATCATCCAACACGCCGACTGGTTTTTCCCTGGAGGTAAGGCTGGGCCTGGATAAATGCTCTTGAAATGGGGTTCAATGACTATGCCGCAATGTTTTGTTTCAGAGATGTAAGACTTTTGTTGTCCTTTGAGGCATGAGTGAAACTAATGATGATGTTATTCTCTATGAATCAAGTCAAGTCCATTGTATTGGTGTAGCCCTTAAACACAGCCACAGTCTCAAAGGGCTTCACACGCACATTTTATGACTCAGATCTCGAAAGGGCAAGGGAACACTCCCATTCAGAGATGGAAACCGTGGGCAGGGACACAGAAAAGGGATCCCTTCTTCCAGGGATGGGAAGGAGTAAAACAAGTGCCGATCACAGGTCACCGTATTTATTGTGTTTAAAAAGATTGGTTTTATAATGTGGTAGTTAGAGGGTTGGGTTCCAATCCTAAAGTTTCTAGGTTTCTCCCTAAAGTTCACAGCCTGCCTGTAATCCTTTGGCTCGTTCCCATCGTTTCCATCGGTTCGGCCGAATCACAACTCGGTGCGTTGATTTGCATTACCATTGACAGTATAAATGCGCCGACTGTTGCCCGAGTCGCGCCCGAGGTGGACCACCTCTGAGGACGGCCACAGCGCCACAGACCAGCCTCCAAGCAGGCTGCGTTGACGTCAGCCCTGGTTGCTGTTTGGAGCGGGAAGGTGTCTGTCAAATTGTGAATAGCCATACAGAGTATGACTAGACTTCTCTGCTCCTTGACTCGTTATTATCTTTCAATTGCTATAACTATAAAAGACAAAAGGGTAATGAAGTGTAAGTGCACAGCATCGATTTCAGTTTGGTGATACTCACTTGTAAAACAAAATAGCTTGCTGAAAAGGCCGGCAATCTTTCTGATTAGTAATTGTTTTCCTAATGTCAAGGACATTGTGTGAAACTCTGTGTACTCAAGACTTATCTGAAATGAATCGTCTCTCACTGAGATATTGAGACAAAATCGAAATGTCAAACTGAATTCACCATCGCAGATATCATTGTGTCTGTTTTGTCTCCATGCAACAACCCACTTGTATTTCAAGTCTCTTAAACAACTCAATCCAATTGAAGGAAGGGCTATAATATAAAACTAAAATACCATGGGCGTGATGATGTTTCATGGACACGTCATTAGTGACGGACACACCCACAAGCGCGTAGACCTGTCCTCATGGAGACGCCAGGCTGACAAGTCAAACCGGGTAAAGCCAGGCCAGCCCATGCTTATGGACCACATGAGTGGAATACCTTACCCCTCCCTGCTCAACAACAACAACACCGAACATGTCCCCTCAATGACTCCTAGTATACGATCAATAGTGAAACTACGTACGGAATCCAAACACATTCCTGTGTGCTTCGGTGTGTGACCAGCCGTGGGTGATGACTTGTATGGTAAACGTTTCCATGGTGTTTGTCTCCCCGCAGACATTGAGTTCAACCTGACGGGGTGCTACGGGAGCCCCATCCACAACAACCACAACTCCAACTTCAGCTCCATGCCCTCGCCAGACATGGACCACACGGAGCGCAGGCAGCAGCACGACCTGGGCCGAAGGCCTCTCAGCGTCGCCACGGACAACATGATGCTGGAGTTCTACAAGAAGGATGGGTAGGCTGTTTGGGAAACACTGAGGACCTTCTGTCTTTCTCCTCGGAGCCGTCTTTCCACCGATCCCTTTCTAGTCCTCTCTCTGTCCCGTCTCTGTCTTTCTCTCTTTCAAATTCTCTCTCCCTCTCTCTGTCTCTATCTCTCACTCTCTCCGTCTCTGTCGCTCTGTATCTCTCTCACATTCTCTCACTCTGTCTCTGGTTGTCTCTGTCTCTCTCTCTCTCTTTCGCATTCTCTCGCTCTGTCTCCGTCAAACCGCAGGCAGCTCAACTCGATCGCAACGCATCAGACCTATTTGAGATCCACTCTGCATCTTCCTAACACTCGTTCAACAAAAACGATATCTTCACGAGAGACTAATTACATGTCCTCTTAATTCAACTGAATTCGCCCATCGACAGACGGTTTCAACATGGGGGGGGGGGGGGGGTCGCAGTGTAATTATGCATCAAACGTCATTCTACCGTCCAATTAAATCCTCCCCTCCTCCTGCTATCGGGCTACCTCCCCCATCGACAGACAACGGGGTGCCAGACGGCGCAGACTCAAGTTGCATTGTTTCCATGGCAACCGAGGCGCCGTTTGTCCTGTCAGCTTGTGCGCTCGCAGGTCCTCGCCTTTTCTCGTTTGTTGTGCGTCTCCCGTTCGTCATCCTCTCTGCCTCGCCTCCAGACTGGGGGCTGGCACGTCACCTGGACTGACTCACTCTGCAGGTGGAAAATCACCGGCTCCGGAAATCTGAGAAGAGGGAGGGAGAGAGAAGGAGAGAGCTCAGTGTGCCCTCAGTGTAGCACACAAACACATTCAAGAATCAACGGTTAGGAACCGGAATCTCATTCACATGGAAGTCTACAGCTGTGTATATGGTTAGACGAGCCGTGTCGACCATTTAGTCAGGATTGCTGTTGTAGCTGTCATCTATCTGTTTTTTATGTATGTATGCATGTGCGTGTGTGTGTGACCAGTCTATGGTTGTTGAGAAAGTGGCTATCTTTCTCTCTGTTTTCCCCTTTTTTTTGTCCTCCTCTCTGTTTTCTGTGTGCACTTCTTCATAAGACAAACATGGCTGCAATTGGCTCATATTAGAGGAGGCTCATTTGGTCTGACATGTTTCTCACCTCGGAATCGCCCCCCCTTTTCTCCTTGTCGCCTCGAATCTCATTCAGACACACACACTCTCACACACACACACACACACACTAACACAGACACAGACACATGGACACACACACACACACACACACGCGTAAACACATACATACACACATACACGCACACAAACACACACACACACACACCCGCACATCCAAACAGACGGGCACACATACCCACACTTACAAACAGACACACATATGCACACACTCACACATGCGTACAAACAGATACACTCACACATACGCACACGCAAACACAATCACACGCTCACGCTCGCAATCACAAAAATAGAGAAAGTTGCACTCTTTTTATTATTTCCGGGGTTTTCAGTTGTCATGTGATGGTGTTTTGTTTGTGTATGATTTCCTCCTGACCCTCTTCCTGTGTGCCTCTTGCCCCTCTTCCTAACGACGCAGCATTAGGAAGATACAAAGGTACCGTACCCCAGTGTATATCCTCTCCCTGTTGTCTCCTCTCTATCCTTTTGGTCATGTTAGGTCATGTTGCCTGAGACGCCTAATGCCTCTCTATTCGAAGTGTCACTCAGCCAAGTGTGTGTGTGTGTGTGTGTGTGTGTGTGTGTGTGTGTGTGTGCGCGCCTGTGTGTGTGTATGCACTTGCTTGCCTGTGTGTGTGTGTGTGTGTGTGTGTTTGTGTACGTGCCTCTGTGTGTGTGTGTGTGTGTGTGTGTGATTGTGTACGTGCCTGTGTGTGTGTGTGTGTGTGTGTGTGTGTGTGTGTGTGTGTGTGTGTACGTGCCTGTGTGTGTGTGTGTGTGTGTGTGTGTGTGTGTGTGTGTGTGTGTGTGTGTGCGTCCATCCTCCAGTATGGGCGTGCGTGTGATGGACACCTCCTGGGTGTCCCGTAAGGGTTCGTCCACGCTGGTGCGCAAGACCTCCTCCACCCCCCCCGGCCTGCAGGGGGGGGGGTTGGGCCCCCCCGCCGACTCCCTGATCCTGGAGCAGCCCGGCGAGCTCAGCACCTCGCCCTCGGCCACGCCCCCCCCACCCCCGCCCCCCCCCACCGCCCATGGGAGACCCTCGGCTTGGGTAAGTCACCTGCGTGAGACCCCCTACCCCGGCCCCCGCTCTGCCCTCCCCCCCCCCCCCCCTCCTCCATCGTCTCTCCTCCCCCTCACTGCTGCCTCGTGTGTGAGTGGCCTCTTCTTCATCATGATCATCATCGTCATCCTCGTCGTCGTCGCCATAAACCGTCGACCTTTGACCCTTCGGTGGGGGTGAAAACAGTTCATATTTTACACGACGTTTTGACATTGTTCTCGAGTCTGTTTGTCGCCCCCTCCCCGCTTCTGTCGTCCATACGCGCTCCTGCAGGACGTGTCATTCTGCTTTGTGTCCAGCGGAGGGTGTTTGTTTCAACGTCATTGACATGCTGTGATACTGTTAGCCCGTGAACGCGCCTGAAGGGTTCAAAACGCTCCGTATGCTTCCCCTCGCCACCTTCATCGCGTCAAGTTCTGGCGAGCATGTCATGTCTGTTCCTATTTATTCACACGAAACGATGCGTCGATGTGGCTTGGCTTCCGCAGCTTTGGCTGTCGTTTGTTTTCCTTTTGCTCCGTTTTACACACTTTACACACTGTGTGGATGTGTGTGTTTGTGTGCGTGTGCGTGCGTGCGTGTGTGTGTGTGTGTGTGACCCCATGAATGCCATGAACCCATGAATAGTCCCGTCCCGGTGGCTGGCTTGGCTCAGGCCAGCATTGCACACCAATGATGACGAAGCTGTTTTGTTTTTTTTGGCTGGGTTTGGTTTGTTTTTGAGGTTCCACCTCTGTGGCTCTTTCTGCCAGCGGAAGGGTTTGTGTCTGTCTCATGCTGCCCTGAACTGACTGACTCTGCTGCTGTGTATCAGCTTTCCTGCTGGGGACAGGGATCTGTGTGTGTGCAGTTCTCTGCAGTGTGTGACACAGACACAAGGTGATCGCAGAGGGACTACTTTTCTGTTCTCTTCCGTGGCCTCTTTTTTTTGCTTGTCCTTTTTTTGGGAGGAATGGTTTCATTTTCGCTTCGCTGTGCCTTGCTTTGCTTTGCTTTGCTCTGATCTCTCCTTATGCCTTTGTTGGATCTTCGTCATTGTTTTTCCCACAGTTCTGAC
Source organism: Gadus chalcogrammus (assembly GCF_026213295.1). Classification (NCBI taxonomy): domain Eukaryota; kingdom Metazoa; phylum Chordata; class Actinopteri; order Gadiformes; family Gadidae; genus Gadus; species Gadus chalcogrammus. The sequence continues at coordinate 3,938,874 of NC_079413.1, read as the reverse complement.
TGTGCGCTACGCTAGCTGCTAGCTGCTAGCGGCTAGCTGCTAGCTGCTTCCCCTGCCAGTAAACAAGACCATTTATGTTGTTATTCTTTTCACTTGATTTGCTTCCAACCGACCCGGACCCACCTTACATAAAAAAACCCACCTGAGAAGCTAACTGACCTCATTCAAACCAATCGGCCGCCTCCCCCTCTGGCTGCCATTGGCTGTGCCCCCCCAGTCACCAGAGCTGTGTTGTGTGCTCTCTGTATCCTCTACACTCTGCAGCCCCGACGACGTGTCGCCCCTACGGCCGGACCCCTCCCACCCCTACCCTCCCCCGGGGGGCGGGGAAGAGCGCCCGCCCCCCCCCTACCCCTCCTCCTCGGCCCAGCACCACTTCTACCCCAAGCCCCCGCCCTGCGTCCGCCCCGTGGCCCCGGGGCCCGAGTCCCAGCCGCCCAGCTCCCCGCCCCCGCCACTGCGCTGGGCCGGCTTCCCCCCCCCGGCCCCGCCGCCCCCCTCCTCCTCCTCCTCCTCTTCGTCTTCCTCGCTGGACATCAACTCCAACCCCAAGCCCAGCTGCCTGCACTTCCCCAGCAAGCACGGCGGGGGGGGGGCGGCGGCGGCGGGCCGGGGGGGGGGCCGGCCGACGCTGCCCACGACACGGCCGGCGCCTCGCCGCTCTACATGAAGGCCCCCCTGGCGCTGCCCCCCTCCGCGGGGCACGCCCGCCACGACATGTCCCCCGGGAACCCCCCCAGCCTCCCCTCGTCCGCTCCCCCCCCCCCGCCGTGGGCCGCCTGTCCGTGCGCCCGGGAGAGAGGCCCCCCCGCCAGGCTGACTAGGTAACTGCAACACACCTCCCCCCCCCCACCCCCCACCCCCCCCCCCCCGGCTTACGTTCGTTAGCGGGCAGAGCAAACGGGACGCACGGACAGGCTGCGTGTATCTGGATCGCTGGCTGATGTGTCCTCCATGCTTTTCTGTTTTTTCCTCCTTCTCCTTCTCCTCCCCTTCGTCCTCTTCCTCCTCTTCGTCCTCTTCCTCCTCCTCCTCCTCCTCCTCCTCCTCCTCGTCCATTGTATGATTGTGTAACTCTCAGTTCGCAAGGTTTCTCCTCTCAAGGAAGGTACTGGTTTGCACAGAGTTGCTGGCTTGTGATCCACGTAGGGTGGGGAACGCACACTGGGAAACACACACGCTGTGTCCGCCCTTTACTGAGGGGGGGGAAACCCCTGTGAGGCAGTGGACCCGTAGTGTCATCTCATTGCTATGAATTTTCTGAATGAAAGAATATCTTGAATTATGATCGCACACGACTCCCAAACCGCCCAAGTGGACCCCTTTTGTTCCCTGCGTCGGACCTGCCTCAAATCATCAAATGCTCTCCGTCGTTTTGGGTCTGAAAGAAGTTCAGACGTGTTGTTGACTCATCGGTCTGCATTGTCTCACACACACACACACACACACACGGGATCCAGCCTGAACCAGTAAACACCAGCATCAATAGTGCTAGAAAGCACCGCCTCCCCTCTTCCATTCACTGGATGGGCTCTCCTCTCCTCCTCTTCCCCACTGCGGCGACCTGTGTCGGGGTGTGACTGTCTGCTGCATATGCTCGCTCTGCCACCCACCTCGCGGTTGGCAGTGCTGCAGGGTCTCGGTCACAGCGTGTGTGTGTGCAGGTGCTTGAATAACGTGTTCCGTTTCAAATCGTTATGGATTAGAAGCGAGGGGCATTTGCTGCACTGAGGATGAACACAATGTCCATGTGTTTTGTTAGTTGCTGTTTTTTTTCGTAGGTGTAAGCAAGCTTATTCAGAGGTTGAGAGCTGTGTGTGTGTGTGTGTGTGTTTGGTGTTGGGTTTGCCGGTTGTGTGTGGGTGGGTTTTGGTGAGTGTGTGTGTGTGGGGTGTGTGTGTGTGCTTGTTCGGTTTGTGTGTGTGTGTGCATGTGTATGTGTGTGTGCGTGTGGGCGTGTGTGTGCGTGCGTGATAAACAAATCCTGACATGGAAAGCTTGTGATTTTCCTCCAGTTTGCCTTGTGCTGTCCCAGAGCTATCACACCATGTAGCTGGGCACAGCTCTCACAGACAGGTGCTCCGAGTGTTCTGAGTTCATGTGTACTGCCTTAACTTGAGTTATTTATACATCAGATACCACAGCAATGCTTTTATCAAACGCCAATGAGGAAGGTCAGGAGCCTTCCTCGTTGTTTTTTCACCATGATTTTAATAGTTTAATTTCTTCAACCCCTCATTATAGAAGAAGAAAACTACACTTTTTTGAAATACACAAAGAATGGGTTCAGATGAGGATGTTAAAGGTCCCATGGCGTGCCCCCACGCCGTTTTGGAAATCTGTCCCTTATGACATCACAGGTGGGCGTGTCCACCTAGATGTGTGACAGATATATGAGCAACGTTTGCTACAGTCCACTGGGTAGGCTGTTAGACTGATCTATCCAGCACACATCTAGGTGGACACGCCCACAGAATCTGGAGATTTTGTGGGCGTGGCACTGCCAAAATCTGTTTTGGCAGATTTCCAAAACAGCTTGTAGCGGCTAATCACACCACACCTGGTGGCATGCCATGGGACATTTAATGACCAGTATGATGATGATGATGATGATGATGATGATGATGCTTGGGACCCTCTCGTCTTTTACACACACACACACACACACACACACACACACACACACACACACACACACACACACACACACACACACACACACACACACACACACACACACACACACACACACACACACACACACACAGACTCACCTGTGTCCTCTGCTTCACCACAGCACCCTGAAGAGCAAAGAGCTGTCCCCCGTCATCGGACACAAGGGCATCCAGGTGGTCGGCCCCACCGTCCCGCTCAGCAGCTGCCCCCCGCTGGGCAGCCAGTCCCCCCACTCCACTGAACCCAGTCCACACACCCTCCGCAAAGGTCAGTGCCCCCAACCGCCACTATTGGATCTTTAAATGGGGGGGCGGGGCTAAAGTGGGCAGCATGTTTCTTGAGTAGAAATAATAGGCTGGGTTTCTTTTTTTACACTTTATAACTCATTATTTTCAGTTACTCGCCGAAATCCCCGCTGATATCGGCAACACCCATGTTGTGTGTGATTGGTCAGAATTTCAAGGCGGGGTTGACCACACTGGCTGAAAAGGAAAACTTTGTGATATTTCGTCCTGGAGCCTATTTTCCAGCATATTTTTGGGTTGTAAGGGACTAATGTGGCCAATATTTTTTTCATTCTCCGGTATTGACCGTGAACGCTGCAGTCGTTATCTGGAGAAATGTAATTTTTGGGGCAATTTCGCCGCGTCAATGCGAGTCCTTAAAAGTGCTTTTTTTTTTTTTAAACCAACAGGCTCAGATTATATTGTATCATTATAGAAAGGATCCCTACAGAGGATAAAATATTTATTCTTGACCTTTCGCTCAATATGGTCAGTTTCTTATTGTGTCAAACCTAGTTTCGCACAGAGAGACGATCGTTCTCTACAGTGCGTTGGGCCCGTAGACACAAAATGATCAGAAAATAGGGTCTAGGTTGAAGAATCACAACGTTTGGCCCCAAAGAAATAGTTTGGTCACGGCCAGCTATTTATTTTAAATTAAAGTATGAAGCATGTCGACCCTGACTCTGATAGCGAGCTGGGTCTGCGGCCGGCGGCAGCAGAGTCAGGAGCCTCTCTGTTGAGGCCGGCCAGCCGCAGGACGCCGCGCTGCGTTCTGACCATCTCTCCCTCGCAGGCTCCAAGAAGCTGGCGCCGGTGCCGCCCAAGGTCCCGTACGGCGGGGGGGTGTCGGACCAGTCGGCGGGGGGGCAGCCCTCGCCCGTCAGCCTGTCCCCCACCCCGCCCAGCACCCCCTCCCCCTACGGACCGCTCTGCCCCCCGGGGCCCCTGATGGCGCTGGGGGCCTCGCCGGGGGGGGGCCAGCCGCCGCCGCCGCCCGGCAGCGGGCCCTACTCGCTGTCGTCGCCGCCCTCCCTGGCCGGCACCCTCACCAAGTCCCGTCCGGGCCACAGCAAGCCCCGGCAGCGGCCCAGCCTGCCCCCCCCCCAGCCCCCCAGCGCCCCCCCGCCCGACCCCGAGCTCCTGGAGGGGCTGTCCCCCGGGGAGAGCATGTCCACAGGTAACCACCCCCCCCCCCACCCCCCCCCCCCCACCACCCCCCACCACCACCACCACCAGCAGCAGCAGCAGCAGCAGCAGCAGCAGCAGCAGCCGCAGCCCCCCCCCCCCCCGGGGACCCCCCCGTCGCCCCCCCAGGCCCCCCTCCCGAGGCCCGCCCTCAGACTGGCGGTGGCGCTGCCCAACGGAGACGCCGGGCTGGTGTAGAGCGCCGCCCTAGAACCTTCTCACTGTGCTGCTGTAGACGGATGTAGATGTACCAAAACACATAGATAGATATATCTGGAGGGGGCAACGGAAAAATGAAAAAGCTCTTCCTTTACTGACTGCTCTCAAAACGAATGTCTTGCCTTTTAGTTGCCTGAGAACCACCGAATGTATAACGCATAACGAAGCGCCTAGCCCGAGAGAGCCCTTTACCGGGTGTCCCATTGCTTGTGTTATGTGCTGATGTTTCCGAGGGAAGGCGGGGAAACATCGGAGAAGCATAGCGGCGCCCCTGCTTGTTCGGAGCGACACCATTTAGACTCATCATGTGCTCTCTGTTTATCTGTGTGACCCAGACCCCTCGCTTGCCCGAGGTAGAGGTCAAGGCTTACAGCACCTCTTTCTCTCTCTCTCTCTCTCTCTCTCTCTCTCGCTCTCGCTCTCTCTCTCCCGCCCTCTTTTTATCGTTGTCTGTCCATCTGTCTCTCTCTCCTTCTCTCTCTCTCTCTCTCTCCCTCCCTGTCTCTCTCCCTCTCCCTCTCTCTCTCTCCCTCTCTCTCTCCCTCTCCCTCCCTCCCTCCTTCTCTCTCTCTCTTTCCCTCTCCCTCTCTCTCTCTCTCCCTCTCTCTCTCCCTCTTTCGCTCTCTCCCTCTCTCTCTCTTTCCCTCTCCCTCTCCCTTCTCTCTCTCCCTCTCTCTCTCCCTCCCTCCTTCTTCTTCTCTCTCTCTTTCCCTCTCCCTCTCCTTTTCTCCTTCTCTCCCTCTCTCTCTCCCTCCCTCTCCCTCTCTCTCCCTCTCCCTCTCTCTCTCTTTCCCTCTCCCTTCTATCTCTCCCTCTCTCTCTCCCTCCCTCCCTCCCTCCCTCTCCTTCTCTCTCTCTTTCCCTCTCCCTCTCCCTCTCTCTCCCTCCACACACGTGGAGCGACCGGCCTAGGCCTGGACAGACGTCATGCCTGTTCCACGGCGCTCTTCTTGACGATGAGGTGTTCTGTGACGTGATAAAACCCACCACCGGTCTCTTGTTATATTTATCATTCTCTTGTCCCCCCCTCTTGTTGCTACTACTGTGTACCTTTTGCAGCCGTGTGAGGCCAGGGATTCAGTGTGGGGGCTAAGTGTGAGGGGGACGTTTAGGGTAAGCCAGTCCAACCCCCCCCCCCTCCCCCCACCCCCCACCCACCCACCAAACCTACCCACCCGACCCCCCCCCCCCCCCCCCCCATACAGCTCCCGCCGTGCGCGCGCTCCCATCTCACTGCCTATCCTCCAGCTGTGGCTGCCTCTGGGTCTCCTGCCGCCTGCAGCAGCCTCCACCCCCCCCTAGCCCAGGTGCTCCATCAGGCCCCCCCAGCCCCCCCCCCCCCAGCCCCCCCCCCCCCCCCCGGGTACGGCCAGAGGGTACGGGCTGGGCTCTGTGGTTCACCTCGGGGGGGGTGTGTTGGTTTCTTTTTTAATATATTCCAACCCGATATGTTTCAATGCACGGCTCAAGGATCTCCCAGAGTGCACCACACTGCGATGCCATCGCTAACCAAGGGGAACTCCACCTCCCCTTCTATTCTTTATCTCTGCATCGCCGCGGCCCTCAACCGGACAGATCTATGCCCCCCCCCCCCCACCCTCGCCCCCCCCCCCCTCTTTGATAACTACAGGTGTGGTTGGGCAGGGGGGCTACAGGTAATCTGTCTCCAGTCCTCCACCCGCCAGGTCCATCTGCTTCGTACAACCCCCCCCCCCCCCTACCCTCCTCGCTGCTCCACCTTCGACCCCCCCTCCCCCCCCCCCCTCCTACCCTCCTCGCTGCTCCACCTTCGACCCCCCCCCCCCCCCCCCCTCCGCTCCGCCACAACGCTCCATCCCATCCCAGGTGTAGCCATGCTGGTCTCTGCTTGGGTTTGCCGATCCGACTGCCGTAACGTTCACCACGTCAAAAGAGTCCCAGAATGAGCCCGGTCCTCATACGACCTCCATTGTACCGTCGTCCCACCTTGGTGTTTTCCTTTGGTGCCATCTTTCACAGAGATCCACACACGCGGGAATACACGCAGACACACACGGACACACGCACACATCTTGTTGCCTCTGTGTTGGTTTATTTGGCCGTTTTTTTTTGTGTCAGTGTGTGTACAGTAGTGTGTGATTGTGCTTTCATATTGAGTCGTGATTGCATTGAACCACAAAAGTGAATGAGTTAAGAAAATGATCATCTTTGCAACACTCGTAAAACATAACAGAAACAACTCCAGAATGACAAGGAGTTTGATTTAATCAAGAACGCACCACATTCCTAAGATCAAATATGTATAATGTTACAGACTTACAGCCTTTTTTTAAAACCACGCCCAAACAGCATTTTCCACCATGAGTTCAAGTTTAAAAAAATACTAAATTTAATTTCTGCTCTTTTTTCCGTTTTTTGACACCACATCGCCATTATCATCGACCTTCTCTCCTCCTCCTCCTCCTGCTCCTCCTGCTCCTCCTCTCCTCGCTCATAACCCATCACCGCCATTCTGCTCACCTCCCCCCCCCCCCCTCCACCTCCACCTCGTCCGCCATGCTCACCATCAGATATCTTCAATTATGAAATCCCTCCCATCAATGTCAATCTGGACAGCCTCATCGACGAGTTCAGCGGCGCCCCCTGCAGGAGATACATGGGATACTACATGGCAGACTCTCCGGAGGGAGACGCTGTCGCGGAGGAGGAGCCCCAGAGCACCACCCTATGACCTTTGACCTTTTGATCCCCCCCCCCCCCTAAAAAAGGGCCTCACTTGTCTTACCGCCATTGCGTTTGCGGCTCATTCGTCCACACACACCACACATACAAACACACACACAAACGCAAAGATACACCCGCGCAGATTCACACACACACACACACACACACACACACACACACACACACACACACACACACACACACACACACACACACACACACACACACACACACACTCCCTCATCCGCTGCAGGCTGCATAGAGAACTCATCTCCTACAATGCTCGCTAGTTCGTTGGGTTCGAACTAGCGAGTTCGTTAAAAACACACCAAAATGCCATAGTGGAGCTCAGCTGCCTTTTTTAGAGGGGAAAAAAGACTGGAAAATATGCCAAGTTCATTTGCTGAATCGTTTGACAATTTCATTTGTTTTTGCTAAGTTTTGTTCAGACGTTTTTCCGAACAGTGCTTTGTATTTTTATGTTAATGTGTTTTTTGTTTTACATTTGTTTTTGCCTTACTGTAAAATCGCAATCGAATTGCCAAATGAACTTTTTCGCCGTCTGTACAACCAACGCTCAGAGGGAAAAGCTCAGAGCCCGGTCGGACAGGTAGCCAGTGCTCAGGATCGTGTGGGAGGGTGAGGGGCTGACTGGGTGAGGGAGTGAGGCAGGAGAGAAATGTGTGCACGGGTAGACAGCGCATGGGAGACCGAGAAATCCATGTGCAGTATTTTCCACAATACAGGGTAACACAGTGTTGAGCGAACGTCAGGGCAGCCGCTGGAGCCGTGGGCTTCAATTCAAGCGACATCCCAAAATGAGTCCCGCTGTTCTTGTTGCATACGCTCCCCTCTCCTCCTCCTCCTCCTGCCACCTCCTGCAGCGGGATCCTCGTGTTTCTGCGGAGCTCCGAAGCAGTCCAGTGAATTATGTTACGTTAGATGTAGGTGTCACTTTATTATTTATTTCGATATAGGATTATTAACACAAACTGCACATACACTTTCAACAGCACAGGACAGGAATGTCGAATTGTAAAAAATAAATAAATAGATATAATAATAATAAACAGGTTTATAGACATGCATCTTTATAACTGAGGCACTGATATGTTGTTTTGCATGAGGAATTTCCGTGACTTTTGACCTAATTGAAAACATTCTCCTGTGGAGCAGAAAACCTCTCAGAATGGCAGAGATGTATTTTTTGGACTGTAGAAGTTAGAAAGCCAGCCTGATAGGGGGGATTATTGACCACTGATTGGCTGGTATTTGATATTTTTGGGCGGGTGATAAGGAATGGATGACGTGCTTGTGGTTCCCGACCCTGACACACTGCCTTTGGGTTCGTATAATTCTCTCTCTCTCTCTCTCTCTCTCTCTCTCTCTCTCTCTCTCTCTCTCTCTCTCTCTCTCTCTCTCTCTCTCTCTCTCTCTCTCTCTCTCTCTCTCTCTCTCTCTTTTACCCTTGTTTATAAGTGCTTTGACTCCTAGTGTAAATACGTAAAGAAAATTAAAAACACTGTACATAAATTCGATGTATATAAGCCTGAGAGGAAAAATTATATGTTAAAGGCAAATCTTGAATATACACGATATTAATATATGTGTGCTTATATTTATCATGTGTAGAAAAAAAAAGAACTGGTATTTTTTGTCCCTGCACACTATTGACAGGTGTACTGTAAATCGCACATGTTTGGGAAATAGAACAAGGTAACGCACGGCTGCAGCAGACACACTAGTGCTGCAGCTTCAACTTCAATGCGCTCTTCGTCCCTCTTTCTCCTCAGCTTGGAAAGACCTCTCAATTGCGTGTGGAAGAATAAGAAACGCGTGTTTGTGTGTTGGGTGGGGGGGGGGGGGGTTGCGATGTAAAAAAAGAAAGAAAAAAGTTTTTAAATTCTAAATTCCATCGACATTTTAAATTCATGGACATTCATGAATGCGTTCACGGCATTCCCGAACGAGTGTATCGATGAATAGTGTATGTTTTTAACCTGTCCGATCAACAAGGAAGTTGGGTAAGTTGGATGGATGCTCAGTGATTGGTCCTTGAAGCTTTCGCCTCTCTCTACGCCTATATGTACCCGTCATGTTCAAATCTCCCGGTTCACTCTCCAAAATGGAGGTAAACCAACATGCCAGGGCTCTTGCTGTAGGCTTGAAAGTGTGTCCATTCAAATCCCTAAAAGAACACATGCTGCATTGTCGCTTTTGTAATTTAATATGAAACGTCTGAGGACAATAATCGTGTCGATTGAAGTGCAATTATTTCTATTTTTAAGCAATTTCCTGATTTGATGTGTGTGTTGGTTCGCTTCGGCCATACAGGATTTTAAGTTTGTGTTTTTACTACTAAGTGATCCATGATAAAAGTGTGTTCGCTATGGACTACTAGGCTTATGAAGATTATGGTGATATTGATTACCATATAGTTGTGGTGATACAATTACAACAATTGCAAGTGCCCTAGCAGTGGTTGTTTTATTATTATTATAATTATTTTGGAGCTATATGGACATATAAGAGGTTGTATTTTAATTTACTGGATCCAAACTTAACCGTATTTATAAGGAGGCTGGGAATTCTCTCTCTCTTGCTCTCTCGTGCTGATTGAATGTGACTCAGTCAAAATGTCCATAACTGATTGGACACCTGATACTTTGTGATAGGTCATTGGTTAAGTGCTCGTAGTGTGGATGAGTGCTTGTGTTTAGCTCATGAAGCAGCCGGATGGCACATATTTACCATACAGGGCAGTATTTCTGTAGTGCATTTTTCATCGTAAACCCACACTCCACACATGTGCACACACATAAACGCATGCACTCATCTTTGGTGTGTTTATTGCACAATTATAAGGAACCACATGTTTATCCTCTGTTTCCCCGTCAGGAAACAATTCGATCAACGATAAAAGTCATTCTGTCGAGTCAAACAACTATAACAATGCTCAAATATCAGTGAATAGGTGTGTTCATTGCACAGTTGTACAGAAAGACATATTTAGCCTCATAGTCAAGCAATTTATTCTACTTTGAGTCAAGAAACATGTACATCATTATTCAAGCATATTTTGCGCCAAAGACTCGATGATTTAGAGACTCATTTTACATCCAGTTTAAAACCCTCATCTTTTGAACTCTGATTATTCCCAATACTCATCCAAGCCAGCGTTGATTGGAAAAAATCGAATGAGGGTTCGGGGGCATATTTCTTATGGAAGAAAGAACAAATATATGGCTGTCATGCATGTATCTAGATAGTATTTTACATGATTGGTGTGTGAATTACTGTCTCATGAAAGCAATTAGAGGGGGTTCATGAATGAAATGGAGAAAGAGACCATTAATGGACTAGTAATAAACGTGGATTATAATGATAATACGACTAATAATAATAATAATAATAATAATGGTAAGACTAAAGGGTTCATTGAGCAATACGATAAATAAGTGGATAGATGTTGACCTCAAATTAACTGCTTGCACAACTATGTACAAATGAAATCTGTCGCTTGTCAAACTCCCCCCCCCCCCTGCTTTGCATATCAAGTGGAACTCCGTGTGTACTGCGACGCCGACTGCAATCCATATCAGAATGTCAAAAATAAATATATATTAAACTATACATTTTGATAACCCTATGGTCTGTGTGGTTTTATTTGTCCTGTGTATAAATACAGAAAAAAACGGTATTTATATTTAATGGGGATTTAAGACTTGCACCAACTCTGAGCACCTTTCAAACAAGACTGAAGACTGTTATGTTTGCTTTAGCTTTCTGCTAAATCTTAAATACATTGCACTTTCTAAAAAGCTTCTCTAACTTTGCCTTTATTTTCTATTTTAATACTAAAATGCCCTTTTTAACTTTCTATTTTACTCATTTCTTTGCATATGTTTTCTTTTACTTATCTATTATTTTATTTTATTGTATGACAATGTTTATATGTGAAGCACCTTGAGTCTGCCTTAATATGAAAAGTGCTATATAAATAAAGTTGCCTTGCCTTGCCTTGCCTGATGACAACAAAAACAGGGTCGACTGTAGGAGTCGTTTTTATATGATGACCAGGTTTCATATCACGTACAAAAAGATGAAAATGACTAAGACAGAACGCCTTGAGTATAAATCCCAGCCCAAACAATAAGAAGGTATACGTGCTTTTGTTTCTGGACTTAATAACAACACATTCTTCACCTCAGGTGGAGACAGCTGGATTAGGCCCATCCTTTCTTTCACACAAAACTACTTTTGTGAGTTTTAAAGTACTTTCTCACTGGCATAAGATAAATCAGACTAATGGATTAAATCAGAGTTCATGACATGACCATCTGGGCGAAGAGGTTGAGCTCCTTCAACCTGCACGACTGGATCAACAGGAAGGGCAGTGTGCTGTCAGCGACAGAAACCAGGAGTGTACCTTAGTACCTACCTAGGTGTGTGTGCATGCATGTCACCTGGTATCAGTGACAGAGCTTGCTGCATACAAGCAATTACTCTCCTGCAACATACGTTTAATTTGTCCATTCAGAACTTTGGTAAGTGCTGCAAACTGTGATCATAAATTAACATGAACAACGGTCACAAACCACGAGGCGGTCAGGGATCGGTGTGTGTCCATTCAGGGCAGGCACATTGCCTGCCCTGAATGCTCTGGTCTCACGTTTTCGTGAGACCCGAGCCCTCTCTTAAGGCCCATCAGTAGTTACCCAATACCACGGTGGATCTCGTTACACAGATCAGCTCATCTTTACCTGCACGTCTTTCCCAGGCGGCCTGTGCTGTGCCCCATCAATTATTGTTCACTTCAAGAGAAGGAATACAAATGGCTGACAAAGAAGCCAAGAAGTAAAGAAGTATCTGAATTACTCCAAAACGTAAACGGCCCAACCGAATGTTAAAGAGGTCGGATTAAAAAGGCCACAGAAGATACGGAGAGTAATTGCCTTGCCTTGTCTGGGGCGTTTACGTCACCGCTTGACCTCTCGCGATGTCTGGTGGCTTAATGGCTTGTAGCATTAATGTTGCTGCCAATCAAAACCCTTTATTGCAGCTTAGCACATTGGAGTGGGGTGCTTTGATAAAACGGGGGTCGCTCTGAATAAAAATATCTGCTAAATCCAGACAGGTAAAAAGAACTGTGACCGGAACTGGTGTTTTGATAAGTGCCTCTTGAGGAAAATTTATAAGAATAGAGTCCAACCTTCATAGGTTTTGCGTCATTCTACACAGTTGCCTGGTGTTCAACCGCACACACTCTGCCTCTTCCCCATTCCTTCCATTTCCACCTTCCACACTAATGCAAAACGAACAAGCTGAGCCTGTTTAGTAAACGAGTGCTACTGGTGGGGAGCACACAGTTCTCTTCATAAGGTCATACATCTGGAATTCATATTTGATTATTGAGATTACAATGGTCATTTATTATGCATTCCAACTCATCGAGTATCTTAATGCTTAGCACTATTGTCAGGTCTCCATAAAACACATTGCAGCTGTACAGTAAAACCAATCACACACGGTTAATCCAAAAAAATCCAATGCAAAGGGGCAGCCGCCAGTGCAAGTAGGCTATATTGAATACGGACGGCAAGAAGTGCGCCTGGGCCGGACGTCCGCGACGGACTGCAACAGAGCCCCCGGGTAATGCGTAAAGGCGCCCGGGGGAGCGGGGATGGGGACCTTCATCGTTCTGCTTGGTCTCTTCTTTTTTGGCGCTGAGCAGTATCGCCTCCACGGCGTCTGCTTGTTTCTTTGTAAGAGACATGTCAACAGCTCAGGGTCCTCTCGCTGCCGGACATGCACTCGTAACACACCGGGAATTGTGGTTCCGTTGGCTCCTCCACTTTCGTGCTTGTAAAATGCCATCTAATCCACCAGCAGATGTGTAAGTCCATACAGGGAGACGAGCAGTCAGAGTAACCCCTTAAGATTCTCCGTGGATCGTTATTCACTACTTCCTTCTGTTCGCTGAGAAGGAACTTCTCAATTTTGAGTGTGACCGGTCTAGTTTCGAGGCTACCAAGCGGCTGGTTGGATCTGCGGCAGCTAAGTGGTCAAGCAAGTTTACACAGTTCAGATTGCATAGTTAGTACATAGTTAAGCTAATAATATCCAAGGTAAAGTGGCAGCCACCAGTGCAAGTAAAGTGAAGATGGATAGCAAGAAGAGCAACCAACGTCCCGTGGTGCAGATCTTAATGCGCCTGGGCCGGACAGGCGGTTGTTGCACCACCACCACTGTGGAGACCTCCCGCAGCGCGTCCTCCTCGGCCATGGGGCGACCCTGCTCGCTGATGATGAAGATCTGAGACGCGTTATGGTCCAGGTTGGGGAACACCAGTATCTGTCGCCGCAAAGCTCCCATCCGCCGGAAACAGCGCCTCCAGTCGAAGCCCAGAGGGACAGTTCTCGCGGCAGACTGCAACAGAGCCCCCGGGTAATGCGCAAAGTACTCCGCGCCCGCGGGCGCGGGAATAGGGACCTTCAGCGTCTGCTCCCCCTGCTTGGTCTCTTCTTTCTCTTCGTTGAGCATTGACACCACGGCGTCTGTTTGTTTCTTTATGAACGTGAGGTGTCGGCACACAGGGCAGATGATAGTGTCTCTGATCACTCCGTCTCGGGTGATGCTGACCAGCGTCCGCACCAGACAGTCGTGGCAGAAGACATGTCCACAGCTCAGGGTCCTCTCGCTGCCCGACAGGCTCTCGTAACACACCGGGCATTCTGGTTCCGTGGGCTCCTCCAGACCTTCGTGCTTGTAAAATGCCATTTAATCCACCAGCAGATGTGTAAGTATATAGGCCTAATTGACAGGGAAACGAGAAGTCAGAGTAACCCCTCAAGATTATCCGTGGATCCTCATTCACTTCTTCTTTTTGTTCGCTAAGAAGGAACTTGTCACTTCGGAGTGTGACCAGTCTGGTTTCGAGGCTCCCTTGTAAATCAGCGACATGTCACCTGCGATGCAACGACTCGGCTGATTGGATCTGTGGCAGAAGCGGTCAAGCAGGTTCACATTTCAGGTTGCATAGTTTCAAGTTTACTAAGCGATCGGCAACATACAAACAAACATACATGCAACGCATGCCTACACTATTTAAGCAATACCTTAGCCTATTATATGATATTTAGACAACATGTGTAATATATAAGCCTATATAAATATGAATTCAAATGTGAATGGGGGATGTAAATGACTTTATTAACACAGCTGAATAAAATCAGGTTAAGAAAATATCTTATTTGTTTACGACGTTGTCAAGAACATGCGTTTAGCATTGTTTTGGCATAACGAGAGATTGCATTAAACCAGTCGGTCAAATGCCACCTTGTGGTGATGGGCACGATAAGCACAATGTAGAGCACTGACTCGGGCTTGATAGAGCCAATTCTACTCACGCAATTTCTATAGTCGCCCCGCCCCCTTCTGACGCACCCATCATTGACGTCAGCGCGCAGCTATAGCGTCGCTTCCGAGACGCGTTGGCAATTTCCTAAACAGTTTACCCACAGATGGTTTGACGTTCTGGTGGTGTGTGCGTTACAGTGGATGTAAGTTACAGTTTGCTAGAAGACTTGCCGAGAAAGCCTACAACCGGACCGTCATTTGACATGCCCAGGTACGAACTCGAATCAGCACCCGACTGTTCTGGTCGCATTCCTCTCAAGGAAAATCGCCTTCGTAGCGACCCTCGACGGCTCCTAAACTGGGCGTCGAGGCTTCCTCTTTTCATGGTGCCAAGTATACTAACAGCTATTTAGTTCTGTTTGAACACTGTAATGTTTCCGGTGGTATAACATGACATGACACGGTGTGATCGTATTTGTATAGCCAGCCTACATCTGCAAAATAACCCCCATTGAAGGTAGCTCGTAGACCGCAATGGTCAGTCCACCACAACCACTGCTAAGCTTTTCACATCCAGCCGGTCTCTCGATGAGGCTAACTGCCCACAGGGAGGGAACCAGTGATTCATGATGAATCATATTAGTAATGTATGTCACATCTGACGCCGGTATCTTGTATCGAGATTGCGTAAGAGTCGCTGTTGAGGACACTGTTGTTGTGTTAAACGAGAAGGTAACATGTGAAGCCCGACCAGGGGATTCTCATGCTGCCCACCAGACCCGGCGTTTTGACTGAACCACGATTTCCGGAGAGAGGAATGATTGTTTTAGGGATTTTGGACCTGATTTTGGCTCTGATCCCCTTATCGCTGAACATCTGTACGTGCATTATACATCATCGCTAAACGTCTGTAAGTGAAAAAGGGGAGGACTTTATCAGTGTAGTTGTAATACTTTGGCTTGTCAGTTGTATAATGCAGTGCATATGAACATCATATATTTGTGTTATTGTTGGTATATGGGTCTCACCATGGGACCCTGTCATGCTTTTATTATAGCTTTACAATAAAGTGTCAAATCTATGATAACAGTGTGTTGCTGGCTCAGTCTGATGCACGTCAGAGTCTTGTTTACATTCAAGGTTGTGGCAGTACCTATTGTGTTTCTCAAGATAACGTTGACACTTTTGTTTTAGTCTGGATCACTATGGAAACGACAGTGTTTATCTATTCTCTTTTACATGATGGACCACCCGAATGATTTGAAAAACGAACTACCCCCCCCCACTCAAACTCTCAACAGTGACCAAACCGACCTATTGCAACCAAAACATGAAAATGCTTGGAAGAAGTCAAAAGGTTGAGAATGCCTTGCCCGTGTTGAAGGGTCTGTGTCTCTAGCCACCGTTGGCCACATTCCTCTTCGGTGGCGTTATTCCACAGGTCACCCGTGGGTTGTATAGCTCCCTGCGTCTTAACAACAGAACATGGAGCTGGATGTGATGAGTCACCTATCGACACCCAATCTGAGAGGAATGCAGAAAGGACAGACCGCTGTGCTCTGTTCATCCCGCTACTCTGTCCCTCCCTTGACCCTGCATGCCATCCACCACAGTCCTGATAGCCCACTGAAGGGGACTGTCATGGGAAATAAACATTCTGTGAAGGCCTAGGACTTTAGCTCAGACTTCCAGGTAAAGGGGATTTTTCGTAGAGAGCCTACAGAAATGGATTATGGTGCTCTGCTCATATTCATCTAAAGTCTATAGCGTGCCGTGGCCTGGCTTGGACATACAGTATATTCACTTTTTCCACTACAAATAACCAGTTTAATTGCATGTTATTCTGCCTGTGCCTCTATAAGTAGCACAGCTTGAGGTATTGCGTCTGAAACTCGATTTGGAGACTTTAGGAAACCCCTTTGGTTAATGGCCCTGAAGTTGGGCCAAACTTGTGGTCCTGACCTCAGTTGTATGTTCGCCAGCTTGGATCCATGTGTGCCTACTGGTGATGCGCTGTGCTGACGTGATGGAACAGCCCCTGGATGATGAAGGGAGTTGCGGTGGGTTTCAACCCCCGGGACATATGGGCTTTTATATGGATAGGAAGCACACCCACATCTGTCTTTTCACATACTGATATAATATGCATTAAACTCCAGCCTTATTTGTTGTTTTCTGTCTCTGTGGATATGAGACTTGTGAATGATCAGTGGTTTACACTCAACCAAAGGGCATTCTGAAAACCTTTTTACTTGGAAACTGGTTGATACGGTCAAAATGCATGCTTTTGTCATCATCAGGCCGCGGCTCATGTATCTTTATCTTCTTTCCTTTTCTTTAGGCTGCCCAGCCATGGAAACAGAGATGATCCCCAAATTCCCTTCAAAGGACGAAGAAATTAATTACTGGAAGTTGCTATCCCTTAAATACAAGGAAAGGTATGTGTGCATTTGCGTGTGTGCTAATAGAGCTAATAGTTCTCAAGACAGGCTTTTTTTTTTTGTCGGCTGAATGGTTCACCAACCCTTGCGTAGGCGTTATGTCATAACGTAAGCGTTTTGTATTGTTATGCCGTGCGGTTATACAAGCCGGCATCACACGCTAAGGCAACTGATCTCACAAGTCACAGCTCCCGCGGGCTCCTGAAGGAGACAAAGCCCTATAGGATGATATGTAGATATGTCAACAAGATACCCTCCAAAGGGGCCACTTGTTGGGTGTAAACGGTCAGGAGTCAGCCCTAAACAGGTCAACAGTTGCTATACTTTTTTAAAAACATCATGGCCAAACTGTTACGTCTACGATATTATATATGCTCTGAATGTGTTATTCTGTTTCAGCTTCTGCCTCGGGCAAAGACAGTAGCACTAGGGTTTCATGACATTCGATTCTTTCCCAGCAAAAACTGAGTGTGTCAGCTAGCCTGTTACAAGGCTAAGGACCCAGGCTAGCTTTGGAGGTATGCATACCCCAAGAGGAACAGCTGTGGGGAGCGTAGCGTAGACACAGACACAAGTGCTCTCAGAACCGGGAGACATTCCAACTCCTGTATACTGGAGCAGCTACTATTGTGGTGCTGATATACTGTTGCAACCACCGTACTATACTGGTGCCATTTTTGCTACTTTACTGCTGCTACTCCAAAATGTTAATGTGAATATGCTGTTTCTACTTTACTGGTACTGATATACTGGCGCTGGTATATGCTGGTTTTGATATACTGGTGCTGATATACTGGGGCTAATATAGTGGTACTAAGGGGCTGCTCTGTTTGTGTAGCTATGTAGCTATCTGTATATCTGTAAAGCTACAGCCATGTGGGGAACGTTGGGAATGATGTAGTGATATGCATTGTAAAAAGAATTGGCGAATCGTCTAGCCAAGGATATAGCAATGTACAGTATATCAGTATGTCAGAATTTTCCATTACACTACTACAATCCTTATCTCTTTCTAACGTTCATATCGCTATCCAAACAAAAGCAGTGCCACTTGTCGCTGTGTTGACCGTTCCTCTTCTCCAGGAGTGGGTCTTAAGCTTTCACCTCTGTGGCTGTTATGCAATCATGTTATGAGCGGAGGTGGTGGTCTTGCAAGGGGGTGGGGGCTTTGTGAAACGGCACAGAAATAGTTAACAACATCCTGACTGGTTTCTAAGAACTTCCTGCACTGGGTAAATCAGGGGGAAAAACAAGGGGGGAAACACACCGCCCTAGAGCTGTGCTCGCCTGGGGTATGGCTCATGTGTGTAAGTCACGTCCTCTGTGATTTCTGGACCTCAACGTTGGGTGTGTTTTTGAATACGTCCATGGAGTGTGTAGTGTTTTGCTGGCATAAGGCTAGTTCTCCCCTTTACTCGAATGGCCCGTAAGAGTGCAGGGCTTCCCCCATTCCATTCAGATGTAATGTACGTTAATACACATTTACTTTGTTGTTATACACATTCATTATTCAACACTATTCCATGTTCTGCGTTCCCAACCTCGCTGACGCCTACTGCACATTCCCAAGTGTGTTGGTGTGCAGACTGGGTGTCAGGGGGGAGGGGGGGGGGGAGAGACGGGACAAGTGTGTACTGTTGAGGCCAGCGGTCACATGGCTCAGCCTGCTGATGAGACGGCCTCAGCTGGCGGCTGGTATGTGTGTCGGGACCAGCAAAACAACTGGTTCCTCCAGGACACCACAGGCCAGACCGACCACAGAGAACTGGGGGTGTGTGAATCCTCAATCAGTCTGGGTTCTAAAAGGCCTAGCTTATTTGGGGTTAGGGCTAGGCGATTTGGCCTGAAAATAAAATCTCTGATCTTTTCAAACCAAACCCGATATGACAAATATATATATTTTTAAGATGAATAATGATATAAGAAATTCAACATACGGTACTCACTTTTTTCAGCGCATGCTGTCATGTTGTCATTTTACTCTTTAAAATATATATTAAAATCGAATATTGACCATAAATTCGAATTACGATTAAAAATGAATGAAGCGCCCAGCTCTATTTGAGGTCCTTTTCATTTTTAATGTTGTATTCTTCTCATTAGATACCCAGACGGGGCGGTCGGCTCTGTCCAGTCTGTGGTTCACGGCGCATTTCTTTTTCTCACTTCCCCTTTGCGGGTTTCAGACCTCCTGCCTGTTCCCCTCTGCCCTTTTCTTAACCTCTTCTGTGTATCGGGCCACAGTCTGTTTATAGCGCTGCTTACAGGCAGACTCTCTTTATTTAGCGCGCTCCTCCGCGCTATTTCCAGATCCCACTCGACATCTCTGCACGCTGCCCCCAGTGAACTTAATGGGATGCGCGACCGGGTGTCAGAAGGCTAAACACAGTATCTACAATAACCTCGACAACAACACAGGCTTTTGATGGCACCTACTCTATTGTTTCCCTGGGGATTATGATCTCTGACCACGGGGATGAATGGAACCAGAACTGCATATAAAAACACTGAGCTGTTTACTGGGACAAAAGGCAGGTCGACGTTCTAGAGCGCAGGCCACAGCTTTGTGTGGTCATCAGTCATCTGATGGCCAGCACCGGTCATCATGAATGACGGACAATGCCAGACAGGTTGGCTTTGAACTGACGCGTGTGCGTGTGCGTGTGTGTGTGTGTGTGTGTGTGTGTGTGTGTGTGTCTGGCTGCAGCTGCCATGACGCCCAGGAGGAGCTGCAGGAGTTCCAGGAGGGCAGTAGAGAGCTGGAGGCTGAGCTGGAGGCCCAGCTGGTCCAGGCGGAGCACCGCCTCCGAGACCTGCAGTCGGAGAACCAGAGGCTGAGGAACGAGGTGGACAACCTCAAGGTGAGCCCGGAGACGTGCGCCACGACGTGCAGTGGCTTCACAACATTCAGTAGCTTCTTAACGTGCAGGGGCTTCACCACGTTCGGTATCTCCACACAACATTTGGTATCTCCACAACATTCGGTTTCGGAAAACTAGCCAGTTTATTTGAAAATGTATCAGTTTGTTCTAATACCCTAAGCAAAATACAGAATATAACCCAGCACACATATGCGATACAATCAGGCTATTGAGCTCTCTCTACATTTCATATATAGATTTTTTTTAAATTAAAACTCAGTTTTCGATAGTTTCTAGAAGTTATGTTTCATGAATGCCCTCGAAACAGCAATTTTACTATGATTATTAACCCATGTGATATTTATAGAGCTGGGGACCTTGTCGAATGACCTTTATACACGAGTCTTTGCTCAGGTAATCCTCCAGCACGTTGTAATAGGATGAGCGGGAGGGGGGAGAGGGAGGGAGAGAGAGATAGCATAAGTTGTTCAAGCCTTTTCTGCGGCTTTTGTGCAACAAGACGCCCCCCACCCCCCCCCCCCATCACACACTCCCCTTCCTCCACAAACTGTTACTTAGTCGTCAGCGCCGGTCATAACTACATCTCACTTCAGACCCTGAACCTTATGTTCCTTTCAACGCTGGAAGAAGAAGAAGACAATTACGAAAAAAATCTTTGTGGCTTCTCCTCCCCCAGGCCAGATTAGCCAGTGTTAGGGGGGGGGGGGGGGGGGGGGTCTCTGATCCTCCTCCCCCGGACCAGATGAGCCAGGTTGAGGGGGGGGTCTCTGGTCCCCCTCCCCCGGACCAGATGAGCCAGGGGGCCATACCCAGGGGGCTGTACAGGGGACACAGAGGACCAGTGATGGCAGGACCTCTGTGGCCCCTTTGGTTCTTAACTAACGATGTGAGATCCGGGCTTCAAAAGCGTCCCTTCCTCAGCCATGTGACTCAGGGGCTTCCCAAGCCCAGTCGCTACAATGAGTCAGCAGTTACACTTGGAGGAGACTTTTATTTTTCTTCTCTGACTCATGCCTTCCTGTTGCTCTCTCTCTCTCTGTCTGTCTGTTTGTCTCCCTCTCTCCATCTGTATCACCCTCTCCCTCTTTCTGGTTCTCTCGCGCTCTCTCTCTCACTCTCTCGCTCTTTTTTTAATTTTTCTCTTTTTTTTTTTCTCGCTCTCTCTCGCTCTCCCTCTCGCTCTCGCTCTCCCTCTCGCCCTCGCCCCTGCAGGAGAAGCTGGAGCAGCAGTACGCCCAGAACTACAAGCAGGTGTCGGTCCTGGAGGACGACCTGGGCCAGACGCGCAGCATCAAGGAGCAGCTGCACAAGTACGTGCGGGAGCTGGAGCAGGCCAACGACGACCTGGAGCGGGCCAAGAGGTGAGGGGGACACCGACACACCCTCCACCCCACCACACTGCTGCCCAGCCCCCTACCCCACAACAATGCTGCCAGTCGTCTCATTAACCAATCAACCAATAAACTTCATTTGAGTTGATTTGTTGAAGTTAATTTGTTTAATTGTAGTTATAAAATGTATTTACTTCATTAAATTAATTAGCTGAAGGTGTTTAATTTAATTAATTTGATCTGCTCTTGTTCACCAGATGATTTATTTTAATGCAACAAATGAAGCAGCTTATAGTTTTTTGGAACAACACTGAACACTATACACTTTTATATTTAGTCAGTGACAAAACTTTAGATTAATTTCGATGTTGCCTATTTATTACATAAACATTTCTCTTTTAGATTGTCTTTATGATTGTCCTTTTTGTCCTTCAAATGTGCTTATGTTGCCCCCGGTACGACCTCTGTTTCCGGGGTGGCAACTTGCCGTACAGTGTTTGGTTCACGCTGATCTGAAATATAATGCAAGAATACAACAGCTGACCCTTTGACCCCTGACCCCCCCCCCCCCCCCCCCCCCCCCCCCTTCACAGGGCCACCATCGTGTCTCTGGAGGACTTCGAGGGCCGCCTGAACCAGGCCATCGAGAGGAACGCCTTCCTGGAGAGCGAGCTGGACGAGAAGGAGTCCATGCTGGTGTCTGTGCAGCGGCTCAAAGACGAAGCACGAGGTGGGGGCTCTCTCTCTCTCTCTCTCTCTCTCTCGCTCTCTCTCTCTCTCTCGTGGTGAAGGTGTCAGCGTCCCCAGCTCCACACATCCTCGAGCGAGATTCAAAACCCTTCTGCTCATTAACTCCCACGTATCTTAAACTGCATCGCTGTACAACCATAAATCGATTCAGATGAAAGTGTCTTCAATGTTACTCCTATTAAACACGCTGCGTGTCCTGTGCAGATCTGAGGCAGGAACTGGCCGTGAGAGAGCGCACCACGGACAGGATGTCAGCGCCCAGCTCGCCCACCACCGACATCCACAAGATGGAGTCGCCCGTGCAAGCCTCCCTCTCGCTCCCCGGCACGCCCGTGGGCCCGAGCCCCCCTTTCGTCAGCCCTCAAGGTCAGCCCCACCAACCCCATAGGTCTATTGGCTTTTTTCCCTCAAATGTCGGATTGAGTCTCGTTTGCAATTTAAACATCCTTGTCGTCTTCCATCCCTCCCAGTGTTAACCAACGGCTGTGGCAACACCGCGCTCACGCCCTCTGCTCGGATATCGGCGCTCAGCATTGTGGGCGACCTTCTACGTAAAGTGGGTGTAAGTATTGTCCTTTCGCTGCCATGGGTTGATCACATCTCGGCTGAGGTCCTCTGGAGTTACGGAGTCCCGGGGACAAGTGGAAGACCGTCGGTTCTGCCGGAACGTAGCACTGATTGTTCCCCCGTCTCGTCTTCCAGTCGTTGGAGTCGAAGCTGGCGGCCTGCAGGAACTACGCGAAGGACCAGCAGGCGAGGAAGAGCTACAACCCCACCAGCAACGGGACGCTGCTGAACAGCAACGCCACCAAGTTCCCCCACTCGCTACACACCACCTACCTCGACAAAACGTCAGTCTGCCTCTTGTATAGCAGTGTGCGTCGTTCTGTGCGATGGTCTTCTAAACTAATCCAAACAATTGGATGAAATAGCACCTCTGTACTTTTGAATAACTGAACTAATGATTTGTTGTTTTGTGTGTGTGTGTGTGTGTCGCTCTTTCTATCCCTCTTGTGTGTGTGTCAATGGGGCTCCGTCAGGACTGTGAACGGCTTAGAATCGCTGACGTCCATGGCTCCTTCCAGAGCGGTGTCTCCGCCTGGCATGCTGCCACTCAGCGTGTAAGACCCGCCCAGCACCCCCACCACAGCCACGCCCTGGACCGGCTCCAACCTTCCCCCCGCAGAATGAGAATAGACGGGACACTTAAGTGTGTGTGTGTGTCTGTGTGTGTGTGTGTGTGTGTGTGGGGGGGGAGCGCGCGCGGACTCTTTTTGATTGTGCGGTTTAATCTAAGACACCTTGGATACACATGAGTCAATGCCTCTCTCAGCCATAGAAGCATGGCTGAGTAGGTTTGCAAGCTAGTAGTGTGTGTGTGTGTGTGTGTGTGTGTGTGTGTGTGTGTATTAACCTCTCCGTACACAGGCATGCGCCCGTCAGCTGGGCTGCACGCTGTCTGCTCTCTCTCTCTCTCGCTCGACCTCTGCTCTGAAGCAGTTCAATGATTAACTTGTTCATTTTGTTCATCGAGGAACCTCTACACGCGACAAGGATCTTAATTGCAGCTCTCCCAATGTTTTGGTTCCACTTACTTTCACTTTAATTGCACAGTTTAAACTCATTTCAATTTAGAATGTATTTATGAAGGGTTATGTTCAGAGTTTATCTTATAATATCTAAGTGAGCGTTGCGATTTATTCTTGTCTGTGTTCCCTAACAAGCCAGCCGGTACATGCGTTAAATGACCGAACGGTTGGAACTCGTGTAGCGACAGCACGCCCATGGGTCGTTTCTACTGGATGGGGCCTGGATGGTGATGTTCAGATATGTGCTGGTTCTGTATTAGGAGGGATCTCTCACAATGTTTCTTTGCTCAAGTTTTGTTTTCTCTATGGTTGGCCATTGACGTTTCAGGGAGCAGTTTTTTGGTTATGCCGTGTGTCGGTTTGTGGGCCTGCTCACTCTATTCTGTAAGCCTGACTAACAGGATTATGTTAAGCAAGCGTTTAACATTTCATTCGTTGTACCGTTTTCTATACTGTCTTGACAAACCGTAAGTTCACTGTAATACCTCTCCTGGCTTGTTCCGTTGATGTTGCCTTCAGTTTACATCCGCAAGCTAGATTTAAATCCTGTTCTCATTTTCGGAAAATGCAAAACGTTAATTTGCCCTTAGCGGAAAGTGAGTGCTAGAATTTCCACATTTTGGAACGAAGACTGAAAGGCTCCAGATGGACCCGTTGGTATGGCTCCATGTAAAGACTGCTCACCGGTTGTCTTGGGTTGTCACATATGTATATACTGACCTTTGCTATTTAGCTCCTATTTATTTCTGTTACTGAATTGCATGTTTGAAACATTTCTTCTGAATTTAACTTTTTGCACAGTGGTCAGATGTTATATTCTAGGCTTGTTTGTCAAATGTTTGTCTAATTTGGTTAAATAAAGTTTTGAGAACATACGTTGATGCATTAATGTATTTTTGGTTGAATCACTATTTTTTTTTTATTGAAAAAGATGTAACAAATATATCGGGAGTGAAAAAGTGTAGTGATTAATTTGGGGATATAGAGGTGTCTGTCTTGCTTTTGTAAATCTTGACATGTGTTCCTTAATGACATTTGAGTGCTATGGTAAAGTGACTATACATAGTAACTCGATTTATACAAAACTATTGGCAGTTGTGGATATTCGTATGGACTTGATATTGCTTTTTTTTTACATGCATCTTAAGAAGCACTTTTGTGAATTTCACCAGTGCTCCATTCTACACCTCCATTCTAGCGCTCCAGTCAATCAGACTTTCTGCTTCATATCCAGCTTCTTCTCAATCTCCTCTCGCAAATTGTTCTTCTTGATCTTAAAAAAGAATAAAGAGAATGATTCAACCTTCCCAAAACACCACACACATACACACTAAATACATGGTATTAAAAGACTCCTAAGCATCTTACCTTTCCAGAGACGGTCAAAGGAAAGCTATTAACAAACATCACATAGTGGGGGATCTTGAAGTGAGAGATCTAAAGGGGAAATAACATGTTTTAAGAGTTTACTAGTGAATGGCCATACCCCAGTTATCAAGATGCCACCTACCTGCCCCTTGCAGAAGTCTCTAATCTCCTCCACACTCGATGTCTGGCCGTCCTTCAGCTTGATGCAGGCACACACCTGCTCGCCCAGCCTCTCGTCTTTCACGCCTATCACCTGGGTAACCAGAGGTAGTGGATTACAACACCTGGCACGTCGATCCTGATACACTAAACACGTAAATAATGAATAATCGATTTACATGTCTGTTAAACTTTCGTGGACGTCACATTAATCATTAACACCTAGAAACTCTTGGATCGTGATGCTCATTGAAGCTTATCTGATTCTAGGTCGGGGTGTTGTCTGTGTGTTTGGCGCCCCCTAGCGTCTGACCTGCGCCTCTTGTACTTTGGGATGCGTGTGGAGAAACTGTTCAATCTCTGCGGGGTAGATGTTCTCCCCTCCTCGGATGATCAGGTCTTTGATGCGTCCCTCTATACGGCAGTAGCCCAAACTGTTCAGACTGGCGATGTCTCTGAGTTGGAAAAGCGAACAGACAAGACTCCAATCAAAACCACCAAATCGAAATAATAAAAACAGTGAATTCAGATACAGGCCATTTGGGAGCAGGTAGGAGTTAGTCTCCTGCTCATGAACGCCTACTGGTAGGATGCAGGCGGTCAACCTACCCGGTCTTGTACCAGCGGCTGGGAGAGATGACCTCTGAGGTCTTTTTGAGGTCGTCCCAGTACCCCAGCATCACGCAGTACCCCCTGATGAGAAGCTCCCCGGACTCCCCCAGAGGTACCATCTCTTCTGTAGAGGGGTCCACCACCTTCGCCTGTCGCGAGGACACACAGAGAGAGAGAGAGGCCCCTTAGCAACAGTCGTCGGCCCGTTTAAAGGTGGGATCTAGAGAGGTCAGTAGAAGGATTGCCTCGGTGTGGTCCATGATGCATCCGATGGTGTTGATCTTCAACTCCTCTCGGTCGGACGGGAACCCCAGGAACGTGACCGGGCTGGTCTCTGTGGTCCCGTAGGCTATCTGTTAAAAGAATGAAATAAAATACAGAATTTATTGTTAGAAGTCTAACCTAACACTTTACATCTTCGATAGTGTATGCGGTAACTGCCTTGTTGATTTTATATTATTTGATATATATTTTGATATATATATATATATACTTGTATTATATGTCTAAGTAATCTAGCATATTAAAGAGATTGCTGAACCACCTCCAAGCTAAAGCCTTAACTTAACCTAAAATAATACTGAAATGTAATCACGCTCATCAAACGTTACTTATGTATCCCAGGATGTGACCAATGGTTAGGTCTGTATACTCCACAAGTCATGCCTACCGTCATTTCTTGAATGTTCAGATCCACTTTAAGTTTCCTCATAATCTCTGGAGGACAGGGGGATCCAGCCATGATTCCTGAAGCAGAGAAGAACGACAGACATTGTTTCAATTGCATCATCCAGTAATGCAAGGTATGAATATCACTCCCAACTGAAACAAAGTGCTCTGTTTCCATTGCAAAACAGACCCGTCTTGCAGGTTTACTTATAGCATGACATACAGCGCAGTCCATTGCCTAACACTGTTATTTTTGAGGCTGTTGCTGTTTTCCAAATACCACAGCACGGCAGTGAAAAGAACAACCTTTACAGATCAGATCATCTGTGATTTCACGGTACAATCAACCAGTAAAGAACTTAGAAAACTGTAGCAGAATCCCTCTCACCGGCTTCTACTGATGAAAGGTCGAATTGCTGGAGGTCAGGTTGGCTGAGCATGTCGATGAACATCGTGGGTGTACCGTACAGGAAGTTACACCTTTGAGGGAAACACGCATGGATTCCAATACCTTCCAAAAAGCATACACCAAAACCCCATCAAAAAAGCAATCATTGATAGGATGATTTTTGCGGCCGATGGCGTAGGCCTAGTGTTTGGCTGTACCTCTCGTCCTGGATGGCCTGCAGGTTGGCACGGCTGTTGAAGCCGGCGGACGGGAAGACCAGCGTGATCCCGTGCGTGGCTAAGCACATCCCTCCCAGCACCGAGCCAAAGCAGTGGTACAGCGGTACCGGCAGGCACAGCCGCACACTCGGCTGGCCAGGACACACAGGGTGGGCTCATTTGGTGAAGCATTCATTAACGTCGCAGTAAAGATCAGGCATGAAAACGGGTCAGGGGTGAAAAAGGTGAGAAGGATATTATCCCTCTAGGGGGGTCCGGGGTATCCATGCAACTAACGATTATTTTAATAATCGATTAATCGATGAATCGGATAGAAAAAAATAAAAATAAAATTGGAATTGCCGCATCTTTATTCAAAAACGGAATTATTACTTCAAATTCACAGTGCAGACTGAAATGTAAAAACACCAGGTTATTGCTCCAACGTCCCGGAACTATTAAAAGTAATATTAAATAATAAAAAGATTAAGAAAACATAACTGGGATAACACAAAAAAGAAACATACAATGTATGATATACTTTTATATGTATATAAGGGATGTCCATGGTTAACCGGTCAAACCTATTGATACCATTTTCGAGACTCCTTGAAATAGAACTTGTAATATTGCTTTAATTGCTGATAAGATGATAGTTCAAGATAGGACATTAAACAGGTCATAATTAATTCTATCTTTACTATCTATTTTATATTACTGGGAAAACAAGTCTTCACCAAAATCTCAATTTTTTTTATTTTTTTTTCTGCTGCATTTGAACGCATCAATCGTATTTCTGAGCCGACCTGAACACATCACATTTGGCACTGTTTGTGACCATTGGTTAGTTGTTTTTTATAAGCTAACTATCTCTATATCCTGCCGATTTTAACATGGATTTAAAAACGGCATTACTATTTTTAACTGACGGGACTTTCTACACCGTCCGGTTGTGTGATTACTACCGCTGCTTTGAATGACTGTTAATGCACGCGGTGCCGACTCCGAGCCCGTCTGCACAACGTCTGCAGCAGCAGCAGCTGACAGAATTTTCGGTTGGACCACTAGACGGATACTGATCGATTTTTTTCGATTTTATCGATCCGTTGTTGCAGCCCTAGTTAAAATAGTAATTTCAATCACTCGCAATACCTTACTGCGTCCGTATCTCTGCCTATGTACACAAATATATTGTATTCGTGTGCAGCACTTTGGTCAACTACTGTTGTTTTAAATGTGCTATAAATAAACTTGACTTGACTTGACTATGGCCTATAGCCTACTTATTTTGGAGCGCCTGGTCCTCTCTGCCAATGCTACCGCGACAACAGCTTTCCGGGTCCATGTTTTCCTCCAACGACCGAGCTAAATAATAAAACGCTTGAAGTGTGGGCGTGGCGTCAGATCCGAGATCCGAGTCGGTTCGCAGAGAATACTCCAACGCAGCATAAGTACAGCACTTTACGGAGGACTATAAACTGGCCGGCCTCTGAACCTACCCCCCCCCCCCATAAATATTTTTTCATCGAATCTACACGATTTACGGAGGTCACCTATTTTGGTTTCAAAACGGCGAATTTCGCCGAAAGGTGAGTGATTTTCATGCCTGAAAGATGAGTTGATGAGGCAGACAGAAATAGGGGCTCACCCTCCATCCATAACCAATGCGCTGACCCACGAAAAAGGCGTTGTTGATGATATTGTGATGGCTCAGCGTGGCTCCTTTTGGACTTCCTGTTGTGCCCTATAATAGAAGAATGACAGAAGTCAAACGATGCAATGTTTCTGAACTTCCATGTCTTTTCAACAAGGTTAACGATGCATGCCAGGGATGTACCAAACGAGGCCTGGGTGGACAAGCCCCAAACATTTTATTGGCTTCCAAGAGTCTGGCATATACACAACCTGGCCTATCTCCATAGAATAAGTACATTTACAAGTAGACATCCTCCCCATGGCTCTGCCAAGGTTGGATGTTGTTTTATTCCGTGCCACTCCGGGGTCACACGAGTCCACCACTGAATCATCAGATGCTTGCAGTGCCCCGCTGAGAGGTTCAAGGA
Source organism: Gadus chalcogrammus (assembly GCF_026213295.1). Taxonomy (NCBI): domain Eukaryota; kingdom Metazoa; phylum Chordata; class Actinopteri; order Gadiformes; family Gadidae; genus Gadus; species Gadus chalcogrammus. The sequence goes on along the minus strand of NC_079413.1, from coordinate 3,909,975 downwards.
GGGTTACCGAAGTAAACTGGATGTTGATGGGGTCGTCGAAGGACAGCTTGCTCTGCAGATCCTGGAGCTGCTTATGGTGAGAGCTCTCCCCTGCCTGCAGCACGTCTTCTACATGGAGCATCCCCGGCTGTCTGCTGTCCGTGACGATCACCATCCGCAGGTCTGGGAGCCTAAATCACCAACCGCCGGATAATAGGCCTTAATTATATACAAGCGGCCATCTTGGTTTTGATCGTGCCTGCAGTTTCCCCCTCCCCCCAGCTAGCATTGACAAATAAGATGGGACAAAAATGTCTGTCAGCTAAATAAGGTTCTGTACTCTTTATCCAATCATTTGTATGGGTTTGATTCTAACACCAATCGTATTAAAGCGAAGAGTGACTTTTTCTCTGGATTTCTTTGAACTGTACGTAATGTTTTTTCTGTCAGACCTTGAGCTTTGGATTCTTCCGGAGGCAGCTGTGTTTATCTCCGGGCAGATTTCTCTCAGCATCTGGCAGAACTCCTGGGTTTTAAACCGGGTAGGACAGACCACTGCGTTGCACTTGACCTATGCATACCAAGAAGATCAAAGTTGTGCAAAGGTTAGTCTCAGACTGATATTATGTTTAGTAGGGATTCAATGACATAGAGTTAAGAAGGGTTTTGGGCATCTAAAATAATAGGTTTTTCCCACAAGAAATGTTAAAGCGAATGCTGGTATAACCCGTGTACTGGCCTTTGTCCCCAGTCTGGTTCAACATACCTTTCTCATGGTATACTCCAGCTCATTCAACTGATAGGCTGGGTTCACTGACACCTGCACACATACAGATCCGTCACAACAGATAACATAACAGTGCATCTATGACAAGGATTTATATCGGATTCTGGCACTAGGTCGGGTAAAGTCGACGGGACGTTTGTCGTAGTAAGCTGACTGTCTGGGAGAGGGGAGACAAACATGTTGGAATGTATTTAAATGCTGTCTAGTCATGTGTGCGCTGGCAGTTAGTGAGGATGGGTCCAGACACGCATAGCCCAACATCGTCCTGAAATGAAGCCTCCACGAAACAAAACTATGTTTGGCTTGGCTCATGGTACCCAGGGGTAGCAGTCAGCCTACTGCACTTATATTTAGTCGTTTAGCAGATGCTTCTGCCAGTAGGGGCATGATCTATACCCTCTCTGACCCATGACCTATGAAACCCGATAGGGGGGTACCAGCCACACCACAGACGTCAGCCGCTAGGCCGGGGCGCTCACACCAACTGTTCTTCGGCGGAGTCGGCACAAGGAAGTAAAGTTGATATTATATTGGTTAACGGACGTTTGATTGAAGCCAGGAGAGAGGGCTGCGATGGTTTGTTCATCCAGACGGGTATTTAGCATGAAGGAATTAATTTGCCACCAACATGACTTAAATGTACAGGTTGTTTAACTTGTGATGACGAATGGGCTGTGCCTCATTTTCAGAACAACTCCATGTAATTATACCTCCAGATAACTTTAACATTACACAATGCGAGTTATAGAACAGAAGTCAATGAGGTCAACATAGAGCAGTGGTGGTAGTGTACACATCCCCACTGCGAGGATGAAGAAAAAGAATGAGGTTCTCGGACACTGCTGATTTTGTAAATAAGGGTGTTGGTAAGTTTTCCATTTTTCCTTGTCTGTGTGTATATTGTGCGTGCAGTATGTATGCACAATATGTATAGATGCTGGAGCCACTGTTGAATGACATTTGTCTGAGGGCGACCAAGCCGAGTCGAAACGTTGCAGCACCATTAAACAAACGGGAGATACAGCGGTGTGCGGGCCGGGCACCTCATCCTTTTACTGTTGTCAACATCGCCGACATCTCCAATTCATCTAACTCAGTCTCTTTAGATCGTCTTCCCCGTCCATTTTTGCCCCCGATCCGTAAGGTAAAACCCTCCACACACACCATGATGATGCCCGCCTTGGCCGTGGCGTACTGGTACAGGATCCACTCGTACGTGTTGGGGCCCCACACTCCCAGCCGGTCCCCTCGGTTCAGGCCCAGAGCGAAGAGTCCGGCCGCTGTCTTGTCCACCTGTCCAACACAGATATGCAGACGTTACATGATCTTACTTAATGTCAAAAAGTTGGATTTTCATAAGACCGCCATAGGTTGACTTCCCATAACACACACATGAGTTCAATTTTCACCCACATCATTTGTTGGTATTGCAACCACATAAGTTGGGCAGTCATTATCTATTTCAAATCCATAATGCTGTAGTGATGGGAAGCTAATAATCTACGATAATAATAGTGTGCAACATACTTTGTGTGTTTGTGTGTGTGTGTGTGTGTGTGTGTGTGTGTGTGTGTGTGTGTGTGTGTGTGTGTGCGGCTCATCTCACTGTGTCTTGTAACAGCCAAGTTTAATCACTGACAGTTTAATAACTAACCAATCATCTTGTAGCCACGGTTAGGTCGGTGGTAAAGTCCACAGGAGATAACGCTTCACATTATGTGCGAAATGCTACTGGGAAAGTCCTGCGATCATAATGACATGATGTTATATTTAGCCTTAATCAAAATAGCCTTATTTTTCTCATGACTTGTGTGATTTAAAAGTAGCCTAATGTTTGACTAAATGTTGGTAATGTGCAGATGTGGATTTATGTTTAAGAATAATGACAATAAGGGAGAGTAGATGGGTTACATGATTATGCAAGCCAGTGCAGTGGCACACTTCCCCAATTATTAGATCACTTCACACATGATTAGCTTACGTAATAATGAGTCAAATTAAGGATACCGAAAATGACAGCTATGCTAATTGAGACGCACATCTTCCTGAAACTGGGCGAAGGTTTTCCGAACTCCTTCCTGCGGGAATACCACAGCTTCGCGGTCCGGCCAGCGGCGAGCCGCCGCCTGCAGGCACTGTCCGATGGTGGAGTAGACCAGCGACGTGGAGGACGTTCCGTGGACGCAGCTGCTGGTCACTGAGGGGACATGAGGTGGCCCTTCCACGTGAAGGGAACTGGTCCGAGCCAGGGACATGGATTTAATGTATATTGTCATATAGGCTAGAATATTATATCATATTAATATTATATATAGCCAATATGATAAAATATTATATTGGCTATATAATTAATTTCGTATCATTTTATATAGATATATATTTCATTTGATATCATATTATATGTATCATACACGTTCAGCATTTGTATTTCATATACAATAGGCCTATATAGTTCATATGAAATACAAATATTCAACATTTCAAAACAAACACACTTAGATTATGCTCGCCCAAAACTATGCTGCAACACTGCAAGCTTTGAAGTAATCACTCGTCATACATTGATGAGCACATTCATACCCAAACAAAATATCTTACATGAAGAACTGAAATGCTTTTTACACCATCCAATGTGTCACTTTTCTACTTCTCAGCTGCATTGACGTGTTTGTTTCTGCCTTTAGACTTACCGGCAGGACAGGAGCCCGCGTGGGCTGCAGGTTCTCCATGTGCCGTGCAGGAGTTGCCGGACCCCCAAGAATCCGAGGCGGTGTCGGTATAGCCGCAGCAGTGGGGTGGATCCTTGCACAGCCATGGGTCCGAGTTAAACTAGGCTATAGGAGTGAAGACAAACTGTGGACCGTACTACCTTCTTGACTTGACCATGTAATGTCAACAGCAGGTGTGTAATATTTAACTTCAGAGTGAGTTTGCAGCGGCTGGTTATGGCTAAAGTGGTATGGTTGGTAATCCATGGTGGATGGACCACCGCCTCCTGCAAAACAGGTTCTTGCAAAACGAAATATCAGCAGGGTGTCTTCTTTCTTTTCTTTTTTTCATATCTGCAGTATAAAAGTTAGGCATAGGTCAAGAATTCTTTTTACATCATTATTTTAGAGTAAGTTAGTAGACGTATATGGTTTATTTCGTCCGCTCCGTGTGTTCTGACCTTTTAATTTGGTCTGTGCGTTTCAGTGTTTAAACACTAGAGGGCAGCATTTCATAAAAACAACCCCTTATGTTTTTTTTCATGACGACCAATAAAAAACAACAGTGTTACCCCTTATGTTTTTTTTCATGACGACCAATAAAAAACAACAGCTTTTTTTGCAGTTACAGCCAGGGGCCGCCAGGGGGGGGGGGGTGCTGCAGCACCCTAAGCACCCCCACTTCCCGCGTCCCTGTAACACTGTTGTTTTTTATTGGTCGTCATGAAAAAAAACATGAGGGGTAACTCTGTTGTTCTATATCTACCGTCGTGAAATAAACATAAGGGGCAACACTTTCGATATTTATCAAATAAAACATAGGGGGTAACACTGTTGTTTTTCTTTGGTCGACATGAAAAAAAACACAAGGGGTAACACTGTCGTTTTTTATTGGTCGACATGAAAAAAAACACAAGGGGTAACACTGTCGTTTTTTATTGGTCGTCATGAAAAAAAAAACATAAGGGGTAACACTGTTGTTTTTTAATGGTCGTCATGAAAAAAAACTTAAGGGGTAACACTGTTGTTTTTTATTGGTCGTCATGAAAAAAAACATAAGGGGTTACACTGTTGTTTTTTATTGGTCGTCATGAATAAAACCATAAGGGGTAACACTGTTGTTTTTTATTGGTCGTCATGAAAAAAAACATAATGGGTAACACTGTTGTTTTTTATTGGTCATCATGAAAAAAAACATAAGGGGTAACATTGTTGTTTTTTATTGGTCGTCATGAAAAAAAACATAAGGGGTGCACTGTTTTTTTTTATTGGTCGTCATGAATAAAACCATAAAGGGTAACACTGTTGTTTTTTATTGGACGTCATGAAAAAAAACTTAAGGGGTAACACTGTTGTTTTTCATTGGTCGTCATGAAAAAAAACATAAGGGGTTACACTGTTGTTTTTTATTGGTCGTCATGAATAAAACCATAAGGGGTAACACTGTTGTTTTTTATTGGTCGTCATGAAAAAAAACATAAGGCGTAACACTGTTGTTTTTTATTGGTCGTCATGAAAAAAAACATAAGGGGTAACACTGTTGTTTTTTATTGGTCGTCATGAAAAAAAACATAAGGGGTAACACTGTTGTTTTTTATTGGTCGACATGAAAAAAAACACAAGGGGTAACACTGTCGTTTTTTATTGGTCGTCATGAAAAAAAAAACAAAAGGGGTAACACTGTTGTTTTTTATTGGTCGTCATGAAAAAAAACATAAGGGGTGCACTGTTGTTTTTTATTGGTCGTCATGAATAAAACCATAAAGGGTAACACTGTTGTTTTTTATTGGTCGTCATGAATAAAACCATAAGGGGTAACACTGTTGTTTTTTATTGGTCGTCATGAAAAAAAACATAAGGCGTAACACTGTTGTTTTTTATTGGTCGTCATGAAAAAAAACATAAGGGGTAACACTGTTGTTTTTTATTGGTCGTCATGAAAAAAAACATAAGGGGTAACACTGTTGTTTTTTATTGGTCGACATGAAAAAAAACACAAGGGGTAACACTGTCGTTTTTTATTGGTCGTCATAAAAAAAAAACATAAGGGGTAACACTGTTGTTTTTTATTGGTCGTCATGAAAAAAAACATAAGGGGTGCACTGTTGTTTTTTATTGGTCGTCATGAATAAAACCATAAAGGGTAACACTGTTGTTTTTTATTGGTCGTCATGAAAAAAAAATTAAGGGGTAACACTGTTGTTTTTCATTGGTCGTCATGAAAAAAAACATAAGGGGTTACACTGTTGTTTTTTATTGGTCGTCATGAATAAAACCATAAGGGGTAACACTGTTGTTTTTTATTGGTCGTCATGAAAAAAAACATAAGGGGTAACACTGTTGTTTTTTATTGGTCGTCATGAAAAAAAACATAAGGGGTAACACTGTTGTTTTTTATTGGTCGTCAATGAAAAAAAACATAAGGGGTAACACTGTTGTTTTTTATTGGTCGTCATGAAAAAAAACATAAGGGATAACACTGTTGTTTTTTATTGGTCATCATGAAAAAAAACATAAGGGGTAACACTGTTGTTTTTTATTGGTCGTCATGAAAAAAAACTTAAGGGGTAACACTGTTGTTTTTCATTGGTCGTCATGAAAAAAAACATAAGGGGTTACACTGTTGTTTTTTATTGGTCGTCATGAATAAAACCATAAGGGGTAACACTGTTGTTTTTTATTGGTCGTCATGAAAAAAAACATAAGGGGTAACACTGTTGTTTTTTATTGGTCGTCAATGAAAAAAAACATAAGGGGTAACACTGTTGTTTTTTATTGGTCGTCATGAAAAAAAACATAAGGGATAACACTGTTGTTTTTTATTGGTCATCATGAAAAAAAACATAAGGGGTAACACTGTTGTTTTTTATCGGTCGTCATGAAAAAAAACATAGAGGGTATGCTATAATTGTCATATATAACCACAGACATATTACAATTTTGAATCGCAGTGGTAAGTGGAGAGAACTGTGAGCTTACCCCCTGGAGACCGGGGTTCAAGTCCGGTTGTTGTCCTCTGTTGGAAGACTCTCATCTCTATTTCATGCGAATTATAAAGTCAAGTATAACCATGGTTTTGACTTTATTCAGTGTCTTGATGGTGCATTGATAAGTTTGGAGGTTAACACTCTAAACAGCTCAGGTTCGGATCTCCGCAAAAACGTAGACAGGTGTACCACTGTCATTTTTTATCAGCCGTCATGAAATAAACATAAGGGGTAACACTGTCGATATTTATCAAATAAAACATAGGGGGTAACACTGTTGTTTTTCTTTGGTCGATATGAAAAAAACTACAAGGGGTAACACTGTCGTTTTTTATTGGTCGTCATGAAAAAAAACATAAGGGGTAACACTCGTTTTTTATTGGTCGTCATGAAAAAAAACATAAGGGGTAACACTGTTGTTCTTTATTGGTCGTCATGAAGAAAAAAATAAGGGGTAACACTTTTTTTTATATTGGTCGTCATGAAAAAAAACTTAAGGGGTAACACTGTTGTTTTTTATTGGTCATCATGAAAAAAAACATAAGGGGTAACTCTGTTGTTTTTTATTGGTCGTCATGAAAAAAAACATAGAGGCTATGCTATCATTGTCATATATAACCACAGACTTATTTACATTTTGAATCCCAGTGGGAAGTGGAGAGAGCTGTGAGCTAACCCCCTGGAGACCGGGGTTCAAGTCCGGTTGTTGTCCTCTGTTGGAACACTCTTATCTCTATTTCATGCGAATTATAAAGTCAAGTATAACCATTGTGTTGACTATTTTCAGTGTCTTGATGGTGCATTGATAAGTTCGGAGGTTAACAATCTAAATAGCTCAGGTTCGGATCTTTGCATAAACGTCGACAGGTGTACCCCTGTCGTAATTTAACGGCCGTCATGAAATAAACATAAGGGGTAACACTGTCGATATTTATCAAATAAAACATAGGGGGTAAGTAACACTGTTGTTTTTCTTTGGTCGACATGAAAAAAAACACAAGGGGTAACACTGTCGTTTTTTATTGGTCGCCATGAAAAAAAACATAAGGGGTAACACTGCCGATATTTATCAAATAAAACATAGGGGGTAACACTGTTGTTTTTCTTTGGTCGACATGAAAAAAACCACAAGGGGTAACACTGTCGTTTTTTATTGGTCGTCATGAAAAAAAACATAAGGGGTAACACTGTCGTTTTTTATTGGTCGTCATGAAAAAAAACATAAGGGGTAACACTGTTATTTTTTATTGGTCGTCATGAAAAAAACCATAAGGGGTAACACTGTTGTTTTTTATTGGTCGTCATGAAAAAAAACATAAGGGGTAACACTGTTGTTTTTTATTGGTCGTCATGAAAAAAAACATAGAGGCTATGCTATCATTGTCATGTATAACCACAGACTTATTTGAATGTTGAATCCCAGTGGGAAGTGGAGTGAGCTGTGAGCTTACCCCCTGGAGACCGGGGTTCAAGTCCGGTAGTTGTCCGCTGTTGGAAGACCCTTATCTCTAGTTCATGCGAATTATAAAGTCAAGTATAACCATTGTGTTGACTATTTTCAGTGTCTTGATGGTGCATTGATAAGTTCGGAGGTTAACACTCTAAATAGCTCAGGTTTGGATCTCTGCATTAACGTCGACAGGTGTACCCCTGTCGTATTTTATCGGCCGTCATGAAATAAACATAAGGGGTAACACTGTCGATATTTATCAAATAAAACATAGGGGGTAACACTGTTGTTTTTCTTTGGTCGACATGAAAAAAACCACAAGGGGTAACACTGTCGTTTTTTATTGGTCGCCATGAAAAAAAACATAAGGGGTAACACTGCCGATATTTATCAAATAAAACATAGGGGGTAACACTGTTGTTTTTCTTTGGTCGTCATGAAAAAAAACATAAGGGGTAACACTGTTGTTTTTTATTGGTCGTCATGAAAAAAAACATAGGGGGTAACACTGTTGTTTTTCTTTAGTCGACATGAAAAAAACCACAAGGGGTAACACTGTTGTTTTTTAATTGTTCGTCATGAAAAAAAACATAAGGGGTAACACTGTTGTTTTTTATTGGTCGTCATGAAAAAAAACTTAAGGGGTAACAATGTTGTTTTTTATTGGTCGTCATGAAAAAAACCATAAGGGTTAACACTGTTGTTTTTTATTGGTCGTCATGAAAAAAAACATAGAGGGTATGCTGTCATTGTCATATATAACCACAGACTTATTTACATTTTGTATCCCAGTGGGAAGTGGAGAGAGCTGTGAGCTAACCCCCTGGAGACCGGGGTTCAAGTCCGGTTGTTGACCTCTGTTGGAACACTCTTATCTCTATTTCATGCGAATTATAAAGTCAAGTATAACAATTGTGTTGACTATTTTCAGTGTCTTGATGGTGCATTGATAAGTTGGGAGGTTAACACTCTAAATAGCTCAGGTTCGGATCTCTGCATAAACGTCGACAGGTGTACCCCTGTCGTATTTTATCGGCCGTCATGAAATAAACATAAGGGGTAACACTGTCGATATTTATCAAATAAAACATAGGGGGTAACACTGTTGTTTTTCTTTGGTCGACATGAAAAAAAACACAAGGGGTAACACTGTCGTTTTTTATTGGTCGCCATGAAAAAAAACATAAGGGGTAACACTGCCGATATTTATCAAATAAAACATAGGGGGTAACACTGTTGTTTTTCTTTGGTCGACATGAAAAAAACCACAAGGGGTAACACTGTCGTTTTTTATTGGTCGTCATGAAAAAAAACATAAGGGGGAACACTGTCGTTTTTTATTGGTCGTCATGAAAAAAAACATAAGGGGTAACACTGTTGTTTTTTATTGGTCGTCATGAAAAAAAACATAAGGGGTAACACTGTTGTTTTTTATTGGTCGTCATGAAAAAAAACATAGAGGCTATGCTATCATTGTCATATATAACCACAGACTTATTTACATTTTGAATCCCAGTTGGAAGTGGAGAGAGCTGTGAGCTAACCCCCTGGAGACCGGGGTTCAAGTCTGGTTGTTGTCCTCTGTTGGAAGACTCTTATCTCTATTTCATGCGAATTATAAAGTCAAGTATAACCATTGTGTTGACTTTTTACTGTTTCTTGATGGTGCATTGATAAGTTCGGAGGTTAACACTCTAAATAGCTCAGGTTCGGATCTCTGCATAAACGTTGACAGGTGTACCACTGTCGTATTTTATCTGCCGTCATGAAATAAACATAAGGGGTAACACTGTCGATATTTATCAAGTAAAACATAGGGGGTAACACTGTTGTTTTTTCTTGGGTCGACATGAAAAAAACCACAAGGGGTAACACTGTCGTTTTTTATTGGTCGTCATGAAAAAAACCATAAGGGGTAACACTGTTGTTTTTATTGGTCGTCATGAAAAAAAACATAGAGGGTATGCTGTCATTGTCATATACAACCACAGACATATTAAAATTATGAATCTCAGTGGGAAGTGGAGAGAGCTGTAAGCTAACCCCCTGGAGACCGGGGTTGAAGTCCGGTTGATGTCCTCTGGTGGGAGACTCTTATCTCTATTTCATGCGAATTATAAAGTCAAGTATAACCATTGTGTTGACTTTATTCAGTGTCTTGATGGTGCATTGATAAGTTCGGAGGTTAACACTCTAAACAGCTCATGTTCGGATCTCCACAAAAATGTCGACAGGGGTATCTCTGTCGTTTTTTATCGGTCGTCATGAAATAAACATATGGGGTAACACTGTCGATATTTATCAAATAAAACATAGGGGGTAACACCGTTGTTTTTCTTTGGTCGACATGAAAAAAACCACAAGGGGTAACACTGTCGTTTTTTATTGGTTGTCATGAAAAAAAACATAAGGGGTATCATTGTCGTTTTTTATTGGTCGTCATGAAAAAAAACATAAGGGGTAACACTGTTGTTTTTTATTGGTCGTCATGAAAAGGCTTGTAAAAAAAGACACTGAAAAGACACTTGAGGGTCCTGCTTCAAGGCGTACAACGTCGTCGGTTTCCGGTTTCAATCATACAAAGTACAGCAGCTACAAAGGTATCTTATGGTCGTGGTGGGGAATTGGGACATGCATTATGTTAGATATAATGCTATAGTAATTATCTTTGCTGTGTAGAAATGTGCTGCTAAGCTTTCTAGAAGGGTTACAAATGTGATGCATTATATCGAAGCCTTTGCATACTGACCTTGCTAAATGACTTTAGCCGGTGCTACGAGCCAAAACCATTGGATATTATAGCATTACTGGGGTTATACATTTATATCAATGTATTGTTGGTGTATAAATGGTTAACATTGCATAAATTGAGTACTGCATTGCGTGAAGTGTCTTGTCATTACAGACACCTGTTTTCCCTTAATCTAATTGGTTTGTTCCCCGTCTCCTCAACACAATTACTTGTAGGTTCTTCAACTAAGTTTAGAGTGCAATATTCGAATATTATAACAATAACATGAACACGAACAAAACTCAATAGAAATAAATTCTACTTTGGCTTCTGATGCCGATTCATATTTTCACGACCATGGTCAAAACAGGGGGTCTAAGGTTAACTAGATTACCATATCTTTATCCTTACAACTTTATTAGAAACATCTTCTGGGAAATAAAACCTTTTGTTCCAAACGTTATAATATTTGCACGCCACTAAAATATGGTTTCAAATGTCACCTTATCTACTGTCCCCCACTGTATAATAGGGAGAGTAGATAAGATAAGGATTAGGATCTAGCTTGTTTGTGTTTTATGTACCCGGCTGCAGCAACTACTCAAAGGTGTGTATTTTACATGTGTGGATCAGCATAGGAATCTCCAAGTGTGTAAAATGGCCGTGCGACGTGCCGCCCTGAAGGCGGTGGACTGGGTGGCGTTTGCCGAGAGGGTGCCCCCCAACCAGAGGACTATGTTCAACACCCTCAAGACCCGCAGTGACGCCCTCGCTGCCAAGTAAACGTTTTGATTCATATTCATTCATCCCATATTCTTTGCCTGACTTATAACCAGCCCTTCAAGTGAGTGGATCCTGTGTCTCTGCAGGCTAACCTCTTTGCCAGAGAAGCCAGTCACCATTGACCGGACCTACTACAGGTCTGCTGTAGCCAAAGCTGGCATGGTGGAAGAGTTTAAAAAGACGGTAAGACAGTCGGTTTTTGTGAATGTTTTGTGCCGTGTTATGACGACGATGTCTCACTATTGGACAAACACTTATGTTACTCTGGTGTATTGATCCTCTGTCTCTCAAGTTCACTGCCCTGAAGGTCCCAGAGCCAGTGGACACCCAGTGTGCCCTCGTCAACAGCCAGGAGGCAGAGGCGGTGAGACCACACACACACACACACACACACACACACACACACACACACACACACACACACACACACTAACACACACACACACACACACACACACACACACACACACACACACACACACACACACACACACACACACACAAACACACATACCAGGGCGTAGCTATAACTTACAGTCTTACTCCACAGTGTGTGGCGCAATTTGTTTGTTTGCCTCTGACCCGTTACGTTTTGTCCCCAGCTTGAGAAGTTCCACAACATGATCCCCTTCGATCAGATGACCATTGAGAGACTGGAGAAGCAGAAATAGCCATACTGGCCCCACAAGCCCATCGCTGATCTGTAAACACACGGATGGACGTCCCAGTATTATGTTTATTTGTATTGTACATCACTAAAAGTGAATGAATGACTGTATAGAAATGTATATAAACTTTTCATTCATTCGTAACTTATTAAAAGGATATGGTGTTATATTCGGGCGTTTGTGTGTGTTGGGATCCCCGTATAAATGGCTAGAGGCTAGCTACTTCCGACCGGTATAAAGACATAAAGCCGGGACACAGACGACAGTCAAGAACATCCTTTTATTCAATCAAGTGAAGGCATGGCTCTTTCAAACTGTTCTTTTTTATTATTATGGAAAAGAATCGGTAATTAACACATGCATTTCACCGCAGGCTCTGAACCCTGTGGACTGAGTGCACGGGGGGCACCCTGTGGGTGGGTGGGGGGGGGGCACTTGGTTAGGCTTCCAGGATCCAGCGTTGACCAGTGGGTGGGGGTTGGGGGGGGGGGGCTCATTCTACGTCACTAACACCGCCCGCCGCTACAAAACGTGTTAAAAAACAAACAAACCAAAAGGAATAAAAAGCAAAACCACGTCGGACCAGACAGGGCATAGCTGCTCTAACTTTACATGACCAGAGGGACTTTCATCTGATAATCACCAGTGGCCGCGGTGGGGAGGGTCCCACACCCCTAGCCTGAAGCAAGCGCGCACTTGTCTTGCATATTACGCAGTAGCGCGAATGCGCGGCCCTGTGCCCCCAGTTCTGTCTCTGTATTATGGCTTGTTGTTGGCGAGACACTGATAATACTGCTGATGGCTTTACGTGCGTGAACAAAATAAATCACAGTTGCATATTGACTGTTGCAGGAAGTAAGAAACTGATCTGTTGATCTCGCTGGTGCTTCGCCTGCTGGCTTTGAGAGCCCGATCACTTTCGGTCAAATTATCAGAAATGTATGGGTGTTGATAAATAGCGATATTGTAAAGCTATGTGTGTGTATAAAACGTAATGATTGCGGGAAATAGGAGCTTTTCTGAGCTGCCCTGCTCTGGTCCATTCCGTGAATAAGGTGCTGAGAGAATTCAGGGGCATTTTACCCCATTCATTTTTTTTTTTTTAAATAGCTGGTCTCATTCAACCACTAAAAGGTGCATAGTCGAATGTCTGAAGGCAGCATCTAACCGCTGCCCGAGATACGCAATGACAATGACAATAGATGAAAAGCAAATCCAAATTAAATTCAAAAAAGTATAAATAGATAAGAATAAAAAAATTACAAACATATCTGTCCACCCTAACGTGACCCCCCCCCCCCTCCCAGCCCAGGACCCTCACCCATCACATGCAAGTGGCTAGGTATCCCACGACACTGATTGGTCAAGGCTCGCTGGCCTGGAAAACCACTCTCATGCGCCCCCTGCTGGCCCCCCGGGCCAGTCCAGACCAGAGCCCGGCGGTGCAACTTGTTCATAAGCTGTTGAACGGAGAAGCCGAACAGAGACGGGTATGGCAATACAATGTGAAGCGTACAGGACGAGAGTAACATGTGAGCTAACTGCATTCTGCTCAGACAAAGAAAACAATAAACTGAACAAAAAACTTTTTTTGCGTATTCTTAATCATGTGTTGTTCCCTCCACTCAGAGGAAGAGCGATGCGGAAAGAGAAGGCTACTCCAGTGTCTAAAGAGACAGAAGACGAGAGAAAGAGGAAGAGAAGTGAGATTTTTTTTTGCTTTTTTTTGTTGCTTTTCTTAATTATTCAACGATAAAAAGAACTAAATGACACCGATTTCCTTTAGCACTATAGGTATACTTTAGTACTAGGTATACTGCTTTTAAAAGCTTGACAGAAACAGGATATAAAGGAGGGCATTTTTTTGTGTTTTTCTTTTTGTTGTTTTTTTGACATGGGCACTCAGGTTAACAAGATGGAGTCGTGTGAACAAAAGGCACTTTTTAGGGACAACCTTTACAATGCTCTGAGTCTATGAAACTACGTCACCAAACACATACTAGAATCATTTACAGCTGGGAGGGGTGGAGGGGCGCTTCACTACGCTGCGGTAGATCTGGATTGGGCCGTGGGAGGAGATTTTAGTTTAGCTTGTATCTCCGGAGTCACGGACCTCCAAGGGATAAAGGTTGGAGAAAAATGCCTTTTGTCACGATCTTCTCACACAATGAACCCCTCCCCCACGGTACATACAAAAAAACAAAAAAGGATAATAGCGTTTTCCTATGATATGACCAAGTCCACTGGTTTATTATTCATGTATAATAGAGCTTGACTGTACTTTAGCCTGTAGAAAGCACCTGGTTTTCCATAGTGATAATATATTTATGATTTTGCTAAACTGTTCCTTCAACCCTCCCACATTCTAATAAACAAAATATCACAAATGAGAAACGTTTCAAACGAAGCAAACAAAAATTTAAAAACGAGGAGAAAGAAATAAACACAAATTGGAAAAATTCGAAAACATTTTCCCCCAAAATACGTATGCAAAGACGAGGGATATTTTCTCTCTGCTCTCGTGTTTAGAGTCCCGGAGCGTGTGGACTTTACAAAACTCATTTAAAAACAGACGGGGGATCCCTGTGGTTCTCCACACCCTCCACCGACCCTCTTCTCTACCAAGCATTGCACATGGCTCAATCAACATACATCATTTAGCTTCAACAACAATACGTTCCCATCGGAAAAACTAACAATTTCGTATCTCAACTACGTCATCACGTTGTGCTATCTACGGCTCTACGGTATTTGCCTGGGATTCTAGCGGTTGCTTGGCAACCCAGGGGATGGGGGGGGGGGGGGGGTATGGTGGGGGGGAGGGGGGGGGGGAGTTTGGGGGATTGCTACGACAACCAGGGTCGTGTCCTTTTTAACGATTTTATTTTTTTCCCTACGAGTGCAACAAACACGCCACGCTTCAAAAAATAACTAGACTGCCACGGAGCTTATCTTGCAAATAAAAACATGTATATATCTATAAATATATATGTGTCTTATATATAAAGATGCTTGTAGGTATGTAGAGCTAAGCTCTTCTTCTATAGCTTATACGTGAGAAAGAAAAAGAACCTGAAATAATGTCAGACAAGTTGCATAATGGAGATATTGAGGCACTTCCAGCAATCGGAAATCGAATCACCTCCTCTGGGCGCTGATCGGGGAGGGGGGGCAGACGTGCACTTACTCCCTGACAGCGTGGAACCCTGGTCAGGCAGTCCAGTTATTTTGTGAGGGTTGGTTGGGTGGGTGGGGGAGGGGGCGGGAGAAGGGCTCGGGAGACTTAATTGGATTTGATAGCTCGTTAATTAAAGTGAATACGTGTTGCGTAATGGATTAAGATGAAGAAGCATAACGACCTCATCAAGATTGTCTACACTTCCCTTTGAGTTTTCATCTGGTGCGTTCCTCTTTTTCTTTCTGTTCGTTTTTTCCATAACTCGTAACCAGAATGCTGACTGGGCATTAGACACAATTAAATAAGCATGCGTGTGCATGGGCTCGTATTCTGTGTGTGTTTGTGTGGCTGTGTGTGTGAGTGTGTGTGTTTGTGTGTTACTCGCTTGATTGTAACGGACGAAGACCGGTCTGGGTGAGGCGCGTCTCGCTTGGCGTCGTCGCTTTTAGTGCATTTTGTCTTCTTCTTCTCTTTCATGCCGATCGACACACACTTCCTGTCTTTTAGGAAGACAGGAAGTAAGGATGTGGGAGGTGTGGGGGGGGGGGGCTGGCCGTGTATGACGGTGAGTCTAGATCAGTCTCAGTCTCTTGACCTCATCCAACTGGTTATCATGTCTAGAGGTCTAGAGGTCTAGGCAGTCTAGACTCGTCCAGGGACACTGAGCGCCATGGTACCTCTGCTCTGAGAGCAGAGGTTGACCAGGACGGTAACTTCGCTGAGTCAGGCCAGCCAGCCCATCATATTAACACTTCAGGCTCAACAGTAGTTTCAAAATAACTTGGCAATTTAGTCCGAGCTTGGCTGGGTTTTATGTTCCTATAAGGTAAGGGAGGGGTCTTTAAAAGAAATAGGAGAGAGGGGGGGGGGGGGGGGGGGGGGGGGGTCAGAGTTTCACCCTGGAAGGTTTGGAGTCGCGCTCTTAGACGACCACCTTTGTTTCCCGTCTTCTTCGTACGTTTGTGTGGATCAGTGGCGCCGCCACGGTGCCTGCTGCCTCTCTGCCATAAGGTGCTTTCATTCAAATACAAAACAATTACAAAATAGTACAAATTCAAGGGAACAAATTCAAACAAGAAGTACGACAACAGAATAACAAAACCTACTCTTCTAATGTTTTTTTTTCTTTTGTCTACATTATAAAATCGGGGGAGATGGGGGGGGGGGGGGGGGTCAGAAGGAGCGGAGACCACCCGACGTGCGCCTACCGCCATCGGTCTCGTTGCCGCGGTAACAGAGGATGATACGACCATGTCTGTACGTTTGTGTGTGTGTGTGTGTCTGTGTGTGTGTGTGTGTGTGTGTGTATGTGTGTGTGTGTCTGGTTCAGGGTAATAAAATTAGATCTTGAAGTGTTTTCAGAGATTTAACATTGATATGCCGGGGCCTAAAATGGAACTTTGTCTAGGAGGTGTTTGTGTGCGTGTGCATGTGGGTGCGCCGTGTGTGTGTGTGTGTGTGTGTGGTATAACACGTGGATGCAGGATGTCCTGGGGATAACCGAGGGATCTCTGGGGCGTGGGAGGGGCCGCGCGGAACGGGGCCGGCGGGTTTAGAACCAAGCCGGACCGCTAAGACTGGAGGACGTGTTTTGAACCTCGCTCCTCCCGTCTGGTTTTAGAAACCTCGTCCCAATGGGCTACCGTTGCCGTGGTTTCCAGGTGAATAGTGCACATCGTCAGGGTTATAGTGAGTTGGTTCAACGTGTAGTGCAATCTTCAGAGATGTGATTTGGTTGTCCGGGGTTAGTAAGAGTCAGAGTCCAGAAAGAGGAACTTCTTAATTTTGGCGGCGATGTAGAGACCGCCGTAGCAATGGACTGTAGCTTTAGGAGTCTCTTCTTTTGGAAACAAGATGTCAGATCCCTTTTGATAAGATGTTTGGGTGATTTTGCCTTGGGGGGGTATTTTCAGGGCTTCGGGAAATGGATTGGATCTCCCTTGAAATGTCTTCCTGTTTGTTTCTGGCCGGTTTAAACTGGTTTGGCCGGATCGAACTGGTCTGGGTCTGTGTTCACCAGCCCAGCGATCCCTCGTTATTAATGGAAGAGGCAGGTGGGCTCTGGGTGGGGGCGGGGGGAGGGTCTGCTCCAGGTGTGTTGTTCTGGGGGGTGAAGAAGCGCCTGCAGCTGACAATCCTCCACCTCTGGTTCAGCTGCCTTCTCCGTCAGGCCGGGGGGGGGGGGGGGTTAAGGGGGAAGGGGGGAGTGGGCGGCGGGGCGTGTCTCTGTTGTTGCTTTCACTTTCACTTTCAGCTCACGGAGTGGGTGGTGCCTACTGGCTGTGATGTCACCGTGATGTCACTGGGATGTTGTTGATGTAGTCATCATTGTTATTGTAGTTGTTGTTTTTGGAGGAAAACGATCTGCTGTATCTCGCTGATTTTTTCTCGTTCTCTTATTCGGGATCGTAGAGAAATAAATGTGGTGGGTGGTTGGAAGGTGTTGTCAGAGGAACCAAGACTGCAAGAGAGAACAGAACGCTGGTGTTACTCTACAGAGTGCTCCCTAAAACACTCACACAATGACGATCAAATATCAACCAGAGCTGTTTTCATCTCTTCTTCAGGAAGGCCCCGCCCAGGAAGCCCACCTCAACACTTCTGGATCGGCCGACGGAGAGGAAAGAGACCGAGATGGAAATCCACATTTCCTCTACTTCCTTCCTTCACCCACCCAGCGGCAAACCCTTTTACACTGTGAGCTAGCCCTCTAGCAGGATGACCTCCGCTAAATGAAACTCCTGTCTGTCTGTGCTGTGATTGAGACAGCTAGGCTAGGCTTCATGCTGCTAATAGCTACAGGAAGCTAAATGCTTCAAAGGGGAGGAGGTGGTGGGAGAGGAGGAGGAGGGGGAGGTGGGGAGGGGGGAGGAGGAGGAGGAGGAGAAGAGGGGGGGGGGGGGGGTCGGGAGGAGGAGGAAGAGGAGAGGAGGAGTAGTGGGCACCTCTGTTGTGTTTGACTCTTACAGTCTGCATGAATACCCCCCCCCTTCCCCCTTCCTGCCCTCTACCCCTGGGCACCGACCCAGCCGTCTCTCCCGCTCAGTCTGTCTCCCTCTCTGTCTCGTTGGCAATGTGTTGCCACCATCTATTCTTCCGCCTCCCTCCCCTCCCCCCTGAGCGACCCCCCCCCCTCCCCTTCTCATATTCAACCTCCACGGGCTATGACATTATGTCTGGTTGCCGGGGGGAACGAGACAGTGCGACGTGACTTCTGTGTGGCCTTGGCACTCACTCAACCCAACCCCCCCCCCCCCCGCACCTCACTACTCTTTCTGGTCGGTCTCCCACTTTATGTCCTCCACCAGACGCAGTTCTCTCTCTCACCACTAGAGGGCACACGGAGCCCAAGAAATACGTGTGAGACACGCCGTGTGAGAGAAACAGAGTAAGAGGTAGAGAGATACAAAGCGCCAGAGAGAGAGAGAGGTACCTGGGTCTGTTGGGGGATGTTCAGAAAGTTGTTGTCCCGTGATCCGATGCCGACAAACCTGTTGGCAGCTGAGGCGCCTGACGTGGAGTATGCTGAGAGAGAGAAAGAGAGAGAGAGAGAGGTAAAGAGAGGTAGGGATACATGGAGAGGGAGCAGTAAAGAGATGTAAGAATACATGGAGAGTAAGAGTGGTAAAGAGAGGTAAGGATACATGGAGAAAGAGAGAGAGAGAGAGACGTGGTCAGCCACTGGTTCAGGGGTCAGAGTTCATGTGCAGAACATCAACATGTGGCCGGCTAACAAACTTAGGAAAACAAACTGCAGTGGGAGCGTTCGTTATCCTTCCCTACTTTTATTTCCATGGTTTGGTTTTGAAAAGCCTCTCAGCTCAACCTATATCCTCTCATTACGGTCAGACAGGGCTGGCTTGCTTCGTCAGCTCAGAGGTCCCTGAGGGGCGGGGTTTGATCCCGCTGATTAACTAGCGTTTGATGGAGCGCACCCGGGACCTTTCAAACCCATCAAAGTCTGGGACACATTTAGGTTGGCATTTTGAGTTCCCTGACGTTCCCCTGAGCTACTGAGTTCTGAGGAGTTCCTGGAAAAAAAACACATTAGTGTGTCCGTGGAGAGGGTGTGTGTTTGTGTAACTGCGTGTGTGTGTGTGTGTGTGTGTGTGTGTGTGTGTGTGTGTGTGTGTGTGTGTGTGTGTGTGTGTGTGTGTGTGTGTGTGTGTGTGTGTGTGTGAGTGTGTCTGTGTGTGTTTTGGTCTGTGTGGGAGATGGTGTGTGTAGGCCCGTTTGTGTGCGTGTATTTGGGTCTGTATGTGCTTGATTGTGTGTCCTGTGTGCGTTGTGATTGTGTGTGCCTGTGTTAGCATGCCTGTCTGTTCGTGCGTGAGTTATTTTTGTGTGGTTTTCGATTGTTAGTGTATGTTTGCGTTTTGTCTTTTTTTCTTGTTGGTCTGTGTTTGGGTGTGTTTGGGTGTCGATTTAAGTGTTTGTGTGTCTGTGTTTGTGTGAATTTGTGCGTCTCAGTCTGGGTACAAAGGGGTACAACGGCACAAGTAACTCAAGGAAGGTATTTTGTGTGGATAAGAAAGCGGTGTGGACACACATACTATTACATCCGTGAGTTTAGGAACGTTTAACACATAGAAGACAAAAGACCAGAGGTTTGGGAAGACCAACACTAAACAACATAAAACAAGCGCTCCGTCCAACACCCAGATTATAATTACGTTCAAACACACAAATATAACAACTTCCTGAATCCATCTGCTCTTAAATACAAACACACAGAGCCCCACCACTATTACAGCCCTGCCCCAACCACAAGCCACCATCTTTAAAACCCCCACCAGCATGACCATCTCCACCATGACCATCTCCACCATCACCACCACCACCTCTTTCAACACAACCACCACCACCACCACTAGGACAACCGCCACCTCACCACTATGCTACCCATGCTACTAAACTGATCAATAAGCTATTCATCAACCAACCACCAAAAATCAAACAAGAATATTTCCAGACTGTTCAGACCAAGTGACCAAGTCCTTAAAACATGTCTTCGTAAACTGCCCTACATTCGTGTCTCTTTGGAAGCAGACTGCTCTGGAAACTGGATCAATGGGATCCGGGCAGGGAGTGAATTCAAGTCCAGGACAGTGCGGTAATACCGGAAACCTGGATGTAGCAACCCCAGCACATCAAGGCAAGGTGGTATTCCATCAGGCTGAGTCCAGAGCCCTGAGGAACACCTCACAGAACTCCATTTGGAGAACAGACCGAGCTCCACAGGGACGTTGATGTTTGAGGTCCTGTTTGAGCTGAACACAGGTCAGAGTCCCCCGGGCTCTATCTCTACCAGCACCGCAGGGTGGACTGGTGTCCCACCGGGGCGAATATAGAGCCCTGAGGAAGAAGCTTCTTGAAGGTTCAATAAAAAATGCCAAGATGTCTGAGGTTTCGCTCGGCCTCCGAAGACTACGACGGTGGCGAGACATCCCCGTGACAGGAAGTGACGAGGTGGAACATGGTGATCGGGGGGGGGAAGGGTAACTCTCTGACCGGGGGGACGCTGGGGGGGCAGGTGATAGTGAGTGTTTAATTTCGGGGGGTTGGGTTCTGGCTGCGGTCTCTGCAGGGGGGGGGGGGGTCCACTTACACGGAGATGTGGGCGAGCTGAGTCCGCCGTCGGGCGGCGTGCTGCCGGGTTTAGAGTCGGGCAGGGGGAGGGGCACGGGGCGGGCCACCGGGGGCGGAGGAGGAAGCAGGAAGGAGCCCGGCATTTTGCTCTGGCCGCTCCCGTTAGGCTGCAGACGACACACAGGTCAGGGGGTCAGGAGGCGGACCCCAGACGCAGGATGAGAGAGGATGACCCCCCCGGGACAAAAAACAAAAACCAAATCCATGAGGGAGGGGGGGGCGAGCGGCGATGGAGGAGGAGGGGTGGAGGGAGAGGAGGGTGGGGTAACTGGAGAGTAAACAACGTAGGAGGGGACGGATGTGCGTAATGCGTAATCCATGTAGATGTCAAAAAAACAACCAATCACAACGACATGGTGGGGAGGTGGGCCAGGGGCTAGGTGGGCCCACTGATGGAGGTCTCCAGGAGGGTGGAGGAAGGTGGGTTGGAGGGGGGGGGGGGGGGGTGAGCGAACATCTGGTCGTGGTTGTCCGCGACATGGCCATGACAAATAAAAAACCATGGGGGATACTTCTTCTACACAAGCACAACACCAACGATACCGCCACCAAACTCCAAACCAAAGTCATGAGCACTCTCCACGGAAACACACACACACACACACACACACTATGACACGACACAAGACAGGTTTAATGAGCTGTGATTGGTTGACTTTCGTGCTATGGTTAGATAAGTTCTGAGGGGGTGGGCGGAGCAAAAACAACAAAATGACAACAACAAGAAAAGACGACAACAACAACAATAGACAACCACAAACAACAGAGCTGGACACGTGCTACAACAGTAGGAGCAGTTCACAACGTTAGCTAGCTAGCTAGATAGCATACATTTGTAATTACATGTGTTCATTGTTACAGTGGATATGATAAAAAAGTTAATGTTTGGGATCATTTGAGTTCAGATATTTTCCCTAACCCTTTAACAAAAATAACAAACAAATATTTTGCCATCACACCATGCTGGTGTGATGGCCCTTATTCAGGCTTCATATATTATATGTTCTTGCTTTATATAGTCGACCCTAGCCTTTTGGTAAAGATAACATTGTTGTGAATGCTTCTGTTAAACACTTGGACTTTAAAGCGGATCGAGGTATGACATGAGCGCTGTAAAGAGAGACAGCAGAAGACAACAGTGTTGCATTTCACACACCTGTGACTGACAGGCAAGATGGATTCCCCGAACCAATCAGGGAAGAGACGTCCTGATTGGTCAGAAATGAGCCAAGAGTGGTCTAAAATCGCAATACTATTGACAGTAGGCGCAGTCCACCACATCAGATATTCTCATCAGACTCACTAAAAGCTGACGGGAAGCTATGGCTTTTCTAACAGACAGCATTCTAATAAGTACATCGTAGGCTACCTACAGAACCTTTAATCTAATGTAATACATAACAGACCATTGTGACTACGACTGTGGTCGTCCTAGTGCGTTACAGACCAGGTAAAGTGGGGATACGACGTTGTGTGCGGTCCTACCTGGCCCGTGGGCTGTCCGGACCCATCGGCGCAGACGAACTGAACAAACTCCTTGAGGGGGTCCTGTCCAGGGTGGTGGTGGTAGCGGATGGTGGGGTGGGTGAAGTACGGGCTGGACTGCTGGATGATGGACGGAGACGGGAAGTGGAGCGCAGAGGCGGAGGCTCGGGGACTTCCTGATGGACAGGAAACAAACAGCCACAACAAACAAACATGGAGGGCACAGAAGGAGAGGTGTGTTAGAGAGGAGGTGAGGGATGGAGGGAGGGAGGGAGGGAGGGGGAGAAAGGGAGGAGCGAGAGAGGGAGGGAAGGGGGGGGAGAGGGAGGGAGAAAGGGAGGAGAGAGAGAGAGGGATAGAGTGGGAAAAGCAAAGGACAAAAGAGAGTGGGAGAAATATGAAGCAAATCAAGAAGAGCGGAACAGTTGTACGGCGGAGGAGATATTCTGAGCACCACCCAGAAACCAGCGGCAGAGTTACACCACCTCCCAACCAGGCTCAGGAGAGACATAGACCCACACAAAGCAAGCGCACCACTATGAGATGACGTTTTTCTTCTGAAATTGGAGAGAGACGGCACACACTAGTACACACACCAATACACACTTGCATATGCTCACTCGTATCCAAAGCGAGAGGAGAGAGGAGAGAGGGGCGAGGAGATGAGAGGAGCCTGATTCAACCGTAGTCTTTAAATGACTCTCTAACAGTTTTCAAATCATTCTCATACATCTTAGTTGTGATAATATTTGGAGATTCATGTATGTGTCTGTGTGTGTGTGTTTGTGTATGTATAGAAGTGACTGTGTGTGTATATATGTGACTGTGTGTGTGTGTGTGTCTGTATGTATGCATTTATATATGTGACTGTGCTTGTTTGTGTAGGTGTGTGTATTTATGTATGTATGTGTGTGTGTGTGTGTTTGTGTGTGTGCAATGTATATATTTGTGTGTGACAGATAGTATGTGTCTGTGTGTGTGTGTGTGTGTGTGTGTGTGTGTGTGTGTGTGTGTGTGTGTGTGTGTGTGTGTGTGTGTGTGTGTGTGTGTGTGTGTGTGTGTGTTTAACATAAAGGTGTGGGTATCTTAACTGAAGTTAGGTCAAAAGTACCTTTAATATGTTGGTCCTAACTCTTTAAGCAGAGAGTGTGAGACTGTGTGTTTGCATCTCTCTCCTGATGAGGAGGTGCCCCAGCTATGAAGAGCACCTCCTGGTCCCCCCCCCCTACCCTACCCCTCCCAGCTGCTCCTGTTGTCATGCCAACACTTGTCAGTGCTCTACATCTTTCACTGTGTGTGTTTGTGTGTGTGTGTGTGTGTGTGTGTGTGTGTGTGTGTGTGTGTGTGTGTGTGTGTGTGTGTGTGTGTGTGTGTGTGTGTGTGTGTGTGTGCGTGTGTGTGTGTGAGAGACAGTATATATAGGCTTGCCAACTCCAGTATCCCCCCCCCCGCGCTTCCACAGACCCCCCACTAATCCCATTACAGACTGGGAGAAGGCCAAACCCTCCTGTGTGTGTGTATGTGTATGCATATGTATATATGTGTGTGTGTGTGTGTGTGTGTGTGTGTGTGTGTGTGTGACAGATAGTATGTGTATGTTTGTGTGAGTGTGTGTGCACGCGCACATTTGTCTGTGTGTGTCTGTGTGTGTGTGTGTGTGTGTGTGTGTGTGTGTGTGTGTGTGTGTGTGTGTGTGTGTGTGTGTGTGTGTGTGTGTGTGTGTGTGTGTGTGTGTGTGTGTGTGTGTGTGGTACATGGGAGTTTCTGACTTGGACCCATGGTTATTCTGGACCACCAGGGGAACATTTCAGCTCTCTTTCCCAGCATGACACCTCATCACTGGGCCTCGAGGCCCAGTGCATCAGCCTCTCCATGGAGCAGAACCACTCTGATCAGCATGTCTGGGAAACTCACTGGAGCCGAGCGAACAACCAGCAGGAAAAACCTTCTCCAGCGCATCAGAATGAAGCTAGTGTTGTTTGGTTGGACACTGCACCCTCAGAATATGCACTCCCAGAATGCAAAGCTTTGTCCCTTCAAGAGGAACCCGTGAGCAGGAGGAGGAAATTGATTCAGCCTGAACACCAAGCACAGCCTGAACAGCCAGAACAGCTTGAACAGCCAGAACAGCTTGAAACAGCCTGAACAGCCTGAACACCCAGAACAGCCTGAACACCCAGCACAGCCTGAACACCCAGCACAGCCTGAACACCCAGCACAGCCTGAACACCCAGAACAGCCTGAACACCCAGAACAGCCTGAACAGCCCAGCCACCACCGTGTTTCCCCCGCATCCCAGAGACCCAGCACAGAGGGGGAGGGAGGGCGGGGAGGGGGGCAATGCAGGTGGAAGCCATCACTGGGAGGAGTGGGGGGGTCTGGGGGGGGGGGTCTGGAGGTATGTAGGATGGACTCAGCCAGTTGGAGCCGTAGTGTTCTTGGGGAGTAGGTCTGAAAGGGGTGGGGGGGTGGGGGGGGGGTTGGAGCAGGGGGGGGGGGGGGGGGGGGGGGGGGGGGGGGGGACTTTGGGAAGGTGGAGCTGGGGTTTGTAAAAGGGTGCAGCTTGTTGGTTGAGATGTTGGAAGGGAGAGGGTGGGGGACCACCCTTGTGTTCTGAGGGTGTACGTGTCGGGCTTTGGGAGGGTGGGGGGGTTGGAGGGGGGGGGGGGGGGAGCTCCAGTAGGGCCTCACCTGGTCGCATGCCCGGCAGCAGGGGCAGCGGGTGGTGGGAGAACGCCATGCGAGGGGGCCGGGCCTGGCCGCCGAAATCGAATTTCCCCGACTTCTTATGAGAGCCGGGCGACGAGAGGCCTGGCGGGGACACAGGGGTCGACACAGAGAGGAGAACGCAGAACACACCAGGTTTAATGAGGACCAGGGGGGTCTCCCCTCAGCAGGCAGACGGAGGTGGAACAGAATCTACTACAACCAAGTACTGATGACCGCCGATCAAACACAACTAAGGGTTTGGCTTGGCTCAAGCTGATTGGTTCCTTTATCGATCGCTCGATCGATTCATTTGAATTGTCATTTTACGTATTCGATCTCGGATTGGCCGTAGAGAAGGACCGGCCCCCGTATCAAAGTCTTCCCTGGTGGTAGCGCATGTAAACAGCTGTTCATCATCTTGGGGGGAGGTTAAGATTGAGGTTGGTGGCAGTGGGGGAGGGCCATGTTTTGAAGCAACAGCGGGGAGGGAGGTGAGGTTGGGGTGAGGCACAGTGTGAGGGGGAGATGGGCACAGTGCCAGCCCTGCTGGACTCCTTCCTCCGGTCATAGGCGGCAGCAGCAGCAGCAGCAGCAGCAGCAGCAGCAGCAGCAGCAGCAGCAGCAGCAGCAGAATCCTTCACACC